>NW_021703768.1:124341833-124408694 GCF_005190385.1 Monodon monoceros
AAAGAAAGAAAGAAAGAAAGAAAGAAAGAAAGAAAGAAAGAAAGAAAGGAGAAAGAAAGAAAGAAAGAAAGGAAGGAGGAGGGAAGAAAGAAAGAAAGAAGATAAAGTAAAATAAAGTAAAGTAAGATAAAATAAAATAAAGTTATTAAAATAAAAAATAATTATTACAGAAAAAAAAATTTTTTAAAGAAAAAAAAAAAAACGTACGGATAGGACCCTAGGACAAATGGTGGAACCAAAGCTATACAGACAAAATCTCACACAGAAGCATTCACATACACACTCACAAAAATAGGAAAAGGGGAAAAAATCATAAATTTTGCTCTCAAAGTCCACCTCCTCAGTTTGGAATGATTGGTTGTCTATTCATGTATTCCACAGATGCAGGGTACATCAAGTTGACTGTGGAGATTTAATCCGCTGCTCCTGAGGCTGCTGGGAGAGATTTCCCTTTCTCTTCTTTGTTCACACAGCTCCCGGGGTTCAGCTTTGGATTTGGCCCTGCCTCTGCGTGTATGTCGCCAGAGGGCGTCTGTTCTTTGCTCAGACAGGACGGGGTTAAAGGAGCCGCTGCTTCGGGGGCTCTGGCTCACTCAGGCTGGGGGGAGGGAGGGATGCGGAGGCAGGGCGAGCCTGCGGCGGCAGAGGCCGGTGTGACCTTGCACCAGCCTGAGGCGCGCCGTGCGTTCTCCCGGGGAAGTTGTCCCTGGATCCCGGGACCCTGGCAGTGACGGGCTGCACAGGCTCCGTGGTAGGGGGGTGTGGATAGTGACCTGTGCTCGCACACAGGCTTCTTGGTGGAGCCAGCAGCAGCCTTAGCGTGTCATGCCGGTCTCTGTGGTCCGCGCTTTTAGCCGGGGCTCGCGCCCGTCTCTGGAACTCCTTTAAGCAGCGCTCTTAATCCCCTCTCCTTGCGCACCAGGAAACAAAGCCGCCAACCCCAGTCCTCCTCAGCTCCCAGCCCGCCCGCCCCGGCATGTGAGCAGACAAGCCTCTTGGGCTGGTGAGTGCTGGTCGGCACCGATCCTCTGTGCGGGAATCTCCCCCCTTTGCCCGCCGCACCCCTGTTGCTGTGCTATTCTCCGCGGCCCCGACCCTTTCCCCCAACGCCACCCGCAGTCTCCGCCCGCGAAGGGGCTTCCTAGTGTGTGGCAACCTTTCCTCCTTCACAGCTCCCTCCCACTGGTGCAGGTTCAGTCCCTATCCTTCTGTCTCTGTTTATTCTTTTTTCTTTTGCCCTACCCAGGTATGTGGGGAGTTTCTTGCCTTTTGGGAGGTCTGAGGTCTTCTGCCAGCATTCAGTAGGTGTTCTGTAGGAGTTGTTCCACGTGTAGATGTATTTCTGGTGTATCTGGCACAAGGTGGCCATCCATGGTTTCACATCAGCATGATCTCAGGCACAAACCTCCTTGATTTTCCATTTTGTCTTTGGTCCCCGTGTTTTTGATGAGTATCCCAAGGGCATTCCAATTCTTTTTATTTATATACAAAAAGGAAAAAGGTAATCTGATAATTGGCATGCTCAAGGGCAGGTGGGTTCACCAAACTCTTCTTTAAAGCCTTAAAGGTGATGTCACTGGTTCTTTCCATAAAATTGTGTTGGCGTTGTTATTCTTCAGTAAAACACACAGAGGTTTGGCCATAAGAGAGAAATTTGGAATCCAGTTCCAGCAATAACCAACGAGCCTGAGAAAACTTCACAGTTGGTGCTTAGTTTGGGGGTTTGGGAGACTTAGAACACCATGCTATCTGGATCTAGGTGAAGTCCTTGTTCTGATAGCAGATGCCATAAATATAAAACCTAGGTTTGGGCAAACTGCAGCTATTCCTTGGTGGTCTTATGTCCTTTTAAGGCTAAAAGCTTTACAAAGCGGACACTGTCTCTGTGAGAAGGCTTGAGAATGAGAGTGAAGAAGTAAATCATCCACATATTACAAAAAGTAGAACCTCTAGGGAACTTTATTTCATCCAGATCAGCCTTCAGGATTTGTGAGAAATAAGGACTCTCGGTAAAACCCTGAAGTGTTACTGTCCAGGTGAATTGTTTTTCTTCCCAAGTGAAGGCAAAAAGGTATTGACTACCTTCATCAACTGGAATACTAAAGAATGCACTGCATACATCAATTGTAGTAAGGAATTTTCTTCCAGTGGGAATGGATGTTAATAACATATGAAGGTTAGGAACAACAGGGTATCAAGGGATAACAATGTTTATAGCTCAGAGGTCCTGAACAAACCTGCACTCCTGGCCCTTAGGTTTTCCCACTGTTGTGGGAGTATTACAGGGACTAGTACCAAGGATAATGAGGTCTTGAGCCTTATAATCTTCTACTATGGGCTTTATGCTTTGAAGGGCTTCTCAACTCATAGGGCATTGATTCATTCTAGGGAGAGATTTTGAGGGATCTATCTGAATCTTGATGGGAGATGTGCTATGAATTTTGCCAATATCAGTTGGAGATTTTGCCCATAAGAAAGGTAGTTGTTGATTCAATAGAGACATGTGGTCAGTGTTTCCAGAATGAGCTCTAGTATAGTCAGAAATGGAGAAAATAAAGATGTAAAAGCATCATTTAATTCATCTGGTTGGCTGCTTTGATTTTTTACTGTCAAATTCTAGACTTATTTTCCCTGTTTGGGAGAAAGAAATTCCAGCATGATATTTCTCTAAGAAGTCTTTGCCTATAAATGGGTAAGGGCAGCAGGACTAAAGAGAGAAGGGTATGTATCTCTCAAGGGACCTAAACAAAAGACAACAGGTTCATGGACAGGAACCTCTTAAGGTTCATTAGAGATCCTCTGTATTTGAGTTATTTTAGTACTCCAAGGCAGGGGCTGCTTTATTATAGTGGGGTTGAGCACCAAGAGTGTGGCTTTGGTGTCAATTAGAACTGGAAGAGATTCATCCCTAATCTGGAAAAATGTTTCTCCAAGCTGATGAATAGAAGGGAATGGGGAAAGCCCTGTCATTTAAAACTGGGAGGATGTTAGAAAGGCTGAAGGCACCTGAAGTGCTTAAACTTGTAACAATCTTTTTTCCCATTGTTCTGGCTCTTTGCAATAATAGCAGAAACCAAGAGGCTTTTGATATTTTTTAGGGACCTTCATTTGCTGAAGTTGAAGGTTAAGAATTTTATCTGTCCTGATGGATGCATAAAGAAGGTGTGGTATATATATATACACACACGCATATACAATATATACATATACAATATGTATATATAATTTATAATATATGTAATAATACATATAATATGTATAATATATATAATGAAATACTACTCAGCCATAAAAAAGAATGAAATACTGTCATTTGCAGCAACATGGATGAACCTGGAGATTATCATACTAAGTGAAGTAAGTCAGACAGAGAAAGACAAATACCGTATGATATCACTTATATGTGGAATCCAAAATATGATACAAACAACTTATTTACAAAACGGAAACAGACTCACAGACATAGAGAACAAATTTATGGTTACCAAAGGGGAAAAGGGGGGATAAATTAGGAGTTTGGGATTAGTAGATATAAACTACTCTATATAAAATAGGTAAACAACAAGGTCCTACCGTATAGTACAGGGAACTATGTTTGATAACTTGTAATAACCTATAATGAAAAAGAATATATATATATACATATATGTATAACTTAATCACTTTGCTCTATGCTAGAAACTGACACAGCATTGTAAATCAGCTATACTTCAATTAAAAAAAAATCCTAAAAAGAAAATAGAGAATTTTAGCTGTCT
Source organism: Monodon monoceros (assembly GCF_005190385.1). Classification (NCBI taxonomy): domain Eukaryota; kingdom Metazoa; phylum Chordata; class Mammalia; order Artiodactyla; family Monodontidae; genus Monodon; species Monodon monoceros. Next base: position 124,345,592 of record NW_021703768.1, read on the forward strand.
TCCTTTGAGGTGATTCATCCACAGTGAGAGAGACCTGGTCTGTCAGATTAACTAAATATGTAGTGGACATAGTTTCCCATTCCATCCTGGTTCTTTTTACTAGAAGTGCAAGGTCCTGGTTCAGCCCATGAATAACCCATTTTGACGTAAAGTTAAAAGCTACCTGGGTGCATTACTCTTTTTGAATTATGGTTTTCTCAGGGTATATGCCCAGTAGTGGGATTGCTGGGTCATATGATAGTTCTATTTGTAGTTTTTTAAGGAACCTCCATACTGTTCTCCACAGTGGCTGTATCAATTTACATTCGCACCAACAGTGCAAGAGGGTTCCCTTTTCTCCACACCCTCTCCAGCATTTATTGTTTCTAGATTTTTTGATGATGGCCATTCTGACTGGTGTGAGATGATATCTCATTGTAGTTTTGACTTGCATTTCTCTAATGATTAATGAAGTTGAGCATTCTTTCATGTGTTTGTTGGCAGTCTGTATATCTTCTTTGGAGAAATGTCTATTTAGGTCTTCTGCCCAGTTTTGGATTGGGTTGTTTGTTTTTTTGTTATTGAGCTGTATGAGCTGCTCATTGCAGCTCTATTTACAATAGCCCGGAGATGGAAACAACCTAAGTGTCCATCATCGGATGAATGGATAAAGAAGATGTGGCACATATATACAATGGAATATTACTCAGCCATAAAAAGAAACGAAATTGAGCTATTTGTAACGAGGTGGATAGACTTAGAGTCTGTCATACAGAGTGAAGTAAGTCAGAAAGAGAAAGACAAATACCGTATGCTAACACATATATATGGAATTTAAGAAAAAAATATGTCATGAAGAACCTAGGGGTAAGACAGGAATAAAGACACAGATCTACTAGAGAATGGACTTGAGGATATGGGGAGGGGGAAGGGTAAGCTGTGACAAAGCGAGAGAGAGGCATGGACATATATACACTACCAAATGTAAGGTAGCTAGCTAGTGGGAAGCAGCCGCATAGCACAGGGAGATCAGCTCAGTGCTTTGTGACCGCCTGGAGGGGTGGGATAGGGAGGGTGGGAGGGAGGGAGACGCAAGAGGGAAGAGATATGGGAACATATGTATATGTATAACTGATTCACTTTGTTATAAAGCAGAAACTAACACACCACTGTAAAGCAATTATACTCTAATAAAGGTGTAAAAAAAATAAAATAAAAGTCATCACCAAACTCAAAAAAAATAAAAGCTACCTGGGTGGAATCAACATCTGAAGGAAGACCAGAATTTTCTTTAAAAATAATCTGAATTTGATTGTAATAGTCACGACAAGATTCATCAGAATTTATGTGCAATCCTGAATTTTGTACCAATCAGTAGGCTTTGGAAACACCCTAAAAATTACTGGATGAAGTCTCCCACCCATTTCCTGAGCCTAATCGTATGATAAGTTAGCAGGCTGGTCTCCCAGTTGTAATTTTAGAGACTTTTCAGAGTGTTCCCAATTAGTGATTTTCATCCAATGCTGGCTGGCCTTCATTGACAAGCATATGAACTAGCTGACATAAGTCAGAAACTAGGTTGATAGGTCTGAATGACTGCATTAAATTCCTCAGCAAATCGGCGAGGATCTTCAGTTGCTTTGGGAAGATCTTTGACTGTGGCTTACAGTTTAGCTTTAGTCCAGGAAATATAAGAAATTAAGGGTTAGTCTCTGGATCCTCAGAAAGCTTAATTTTAAAGGGACACATTCTGATAAGTTCAGAGGCAAAGGAAGTGAGGTCAGTTTCTGAGAAAAAAGGAAGTTCAGTGAGAGAATTCGATGGGGGAACTGAGGGTACAGGGCTCTAGGTGGCCTAGAAAGAAAGGAGGAGGATGGCGCCAGAGGCAGGGCTTGGGCACAAGGAATGGAGGGAGAGACACGACGGCCCTGGAGAAAGAACCAGGGGCGAAGGAGCCAAGGAGGAAGGGCCTGTGGCTTTTGGGGCCATTTTCACTTTCTTTAATCCTTTCTTTGCATCAGTTAATCTTAAAATCTTATTTTGCAGAAAGGCAATTTTAGCCTCCTGATAAAGTTTGGAATCCTCAAAATACAAATCGAAATAGACATTCTATTTAGTTTGAGACATTTTAGAACTATGGTAGTCCAGTTTATTTTTAAGAAAAGTAAGTTTGGGTATTTCAAAATTCCTCTTAATGGCCACTGATATTCTAAATTGCCTTTGGTTATGTTGGCTTCTTTAGTTGGAAACGCACTTGAGGAAAGACTGTGGTTTTTAAACATAAAATCAGCTCAAATCCCTGTGGGGGAGTGCCCTCAAAATACTTAGATAACTGCAGTCCCATTCTCATAACTTTTCCTCTAGAAAAAGAATAATTTTCTTTTTATTAATTTCTTTTATGATTTATTATTATTTTATTTATTATTATTCTGAAAATTATTTCAGAATAATTTTCAAACCACCTAAACAGTTTTCAGCTCAAACAGCTTATAGCTCAAACAGTTCAGATATCTCTAACCTGTAGGCCTAATACCAGCCATTTCTAAGAGAACAGTCTGGTCCTAGAGGAACCTAGCTGAAGCCTTCTCAGCTCAGTTCCCATAGAACAGCCCTCATTCCAAAAACTATATATATATATATATATATGGCCAAAGGCTGAACCAGTCCCAACTGGAACAATCTGATTTCAAATCAGATCGAAGTGCCAAATGAGCACTCACAGATAGAACAAGGCCTTAACTAGAAAAGTTGAAACCTTCAAACAGATCTCAAACAAACCCTAGAGAACTTCAAGATCCAAAGAGCGGGGAAGCTTGGATCCAGGAGAAAGACATACCTTTGAACTCCGCGGTCAGGGAGAAAAGCAATGAGCAACAATGGGCTCAGTGTGGGTACTGCACCTGTTTCTCACCAGCTCTGGAGTCATTGGGGGGTCTCCTCTAAATTCCTGTATGTGCCACCAAAATGTTGACCTAAAATAAACAGACTGCCAGCTATTTCTCTGGTAAAAATGGGCTTATTTGGGATTAGAATTGCAATTTGGGGCCTGCAACCATGGCTAGCTAGCCACATGCAAGTCCCTACACAGCAAGGAGAGAAGAACTCTTTTATAGAAGGGAAAAGGAAGTTGGGAGGGCTGTAGTAAACAAAGAGTCCATGGATTTTCATTGACTGGGTTGTTGCCAGGAAAGAGGAGTCTTTCTACTTTGTGTTGGTCTCTGCTATTGTTGCAGGGCACGAGAGCTCCCCCTTCTGGTCTCCCAAGTCCACTCAATTGAGGTTTTAGTTTATTAATTTTTTACGCCTTTGACACATAAAAGTTTTTAATTTTGACGAAGACTAATTTAATGTTTGTTTTGTGGCTTATGCCTCCAATTCTAACTTTTGAGGGGAGGTGGCTTTGCTTAGTTCAATCATAGGGGAAGCTACGATGCTTAGGTGTGTGGGATTCCATTCATTGATAAGTGGTGGCAGAAGCACTTAGGAGAGAAGGTTAACTGATGTACCCAGTGTTACACAGCTAGTAAAGAGCAGAGTTGAGACTTATACCTGCTGTTAAAACCAGTAATCTTACCTTAAAAATGTCTCCAAATGGGCTTCCCCGGTGGCGCAGTCGTTGAGAGTCCACCTGCCCATTCAGGGGACACAGGTTCATGCCCCAGTCCGGGAAGATCCCACATGCTGCGGAGTGGCTAGGCCCGTGAGCCATGGCTGCTGAGCCTGCGCGTCCGGAGCCTGTGCTTCGCAATGGGAGAGGCCACGACAGTGAGAGGCCTGCATACCGCAAAAAGAAAAAAAAAAAAAAAATCTCTCCAAATAACCTTTGGCTATCTAAGCTAATAAAGGAACTGAATGTGAAAAAATAAATAAAACCAGTAATCTTCACTTCTCTAATTATGCAGAGAAGAAATTATTATGGTGAACTCAAGATGATCAACTTTTTCTCAAAGAGTGGGTAGCATTTTGATAAAGAGGGGGAAGGAAGAACTTTTCTTTGTAAGGGATTCTTGTTTGTAGAAGACTTATTTGAATAGAGCAGATCAGTATGAAAAAGGAATGACAAACCCTGTCACTACCTCAAGTTCTTTGTTCCATGCATTTCACCCTGATGCCTTAGGCCTTATTAGATGTCCCCAATACTTAGCAGGGTTGCTGTTATCACTAATTATGGACACAAGACGGTGCTAAAAGATCTCTCTTCTGGTTCTTTAGGCCCAGGTGTAGAACGTTCTCTTTCCTTTAATGCTCGTTCCATTTTCAGAAAAGAACTTTGATTACAAAACTCAGGAAAAACTTAATAGAAATAATGAAAATACAGCATAATATCAAATGTTTAGATTTCAAGGTTAACTGAAGTATAGTTCCATTGTCGCTGATGATTTTGTACAATTTTAGATGAATGTAATAGAATTTCAAAGCTAGAAAGAACATTTGAGATTATCTTTCCTTTTTTCCATCCTGCTCCCCTGCTCCCCCCTTTCCTTCCTTCCTTCATCCTTCCAGGGACACTTTGTTAAACAGAATCTTTTCAGTTTGGAAAAAATAAGCAAAATATAAGCAGAGCTGTTCTTCTTGAAATGGAGGTAGGATGCTGAAGCCCAGTCTCTGATCTTACCTTTGCCACCATGGCAGGCCCGGAGGCATGTCTGTTAACCCCAACGTGCCACATAAAAGAGTTTGGAAAATCATTGCTGAAAGTCAGGTGGTTGGCAAACTGCATTCTTGAATCAAATCCTGCCCCCTGCCTGTTTTTGCACAGCCTGTGAGTTAGTTTTTACATTTTTTAATAACAGGGAAAAAGTCAAAAGAAGAATATTTTATAATGCATGAAAATTATATGAAATTCAGTTTCAGTGTCTATAAATAAAGTTTTATTGGAACACAGTAATGTTCATTCATATATATATTGCCCAAGGCTGTTTTTAATGCAATAATTTCAGAGTTGAGTAGTTGCAGTGGACGCTGTATCTCAGTTTCTTTAATAGATGTAAAATGATATAAGGTAATAATTATAATAAAGTATTATTAGATTTGTAACAGATATGATATAATATGTATAACATAATAGCACAAAAAGGGGAAAGAGGGAATAGAGCTATATAGGAGTAACATTTCTATCTCACTTTGATTACATTAGTATAAATCTGAAGTAAGTTGTGATAAATTAAAATGTATATAGTAAGCCCTAGAGCAACCACTAAACAAACAACAAAAGAAACCCTAAAAATGGTAAAAAAAAAAAAAAAATCATAAAGGAACTAAAATGTTACACTACCAAACATTTACTTAATGCAAAAGAAAGCAGTAAAGTAAGAATATAGGAACAAAAGGATATAAACAAATAGAAAAAAAATAACTCATATAAATTCAACTATATCAATAATAACATTAAATGTGAATGGATTAAACAATCCAGTCAAAAGGCAGAGATGTCAGACTGGATTAGAAAACAAGATCCAACTACATTCTGTCTATAAGAGACACCTTTAGATTCAAAGATATGAATAGGTTAAAAGTAAAAGGATGGAAAAAGATGTAATATGCAAACAGCAACCATAAAAGCTGGAGTGGCTGTACTAATATCAGACAAAATAGTCTTTAGGACAGAGTATATATGGACTGCAAAGCCTGAAGTGTTTACTGTCTGGTCCTTTACAGAAAAAATTTGCTAACTCCTGTTCTAGATGCTTATGATGACTCACTGGGATACAGGAAAATATATTAAAGTTTTGACTACATTTTAGAAGTCTAATTATTTAGAAACTTTTTGTATTATGTTTTATACTATATATTATATATTGGGGTTGAATGTATATTCTTTATAAATAAATAAAATAGACATAATTTCACGTGCATGTGCAGAAATGTTTTTCTGATCGAAGCGTGTAATCAAGTACTTTTGGAAACCACTCTAGTCTAACTGTATTGTTTTACTTGTGGGAAAAATAAAATCCAGAGTGATGAAATGATTGTTCAAGATTCCAGAGCAAGTTATTGGCAGATAAACTACAGGCTCCTTGCCCCTTTCACTGCCCACCCCATCTTTTGCTGTCCTCCAGCTTGGGGTTTCTGAAGTAAGGCTCACCTGTGGTGACTTCAGATTCTCTCTAGCACTAGACCTACTACTATGTAATACATTCAGAAGCCTTTTTCCTAGTCTTTTTATGAACCTTGGTATGTGCTGGCCATGTGAGTGCTCTTTGGGCTGAAGCAAGAGATTGAGGCATACCCTAAATTCATCCCAAATGTCTTCCCTGAGCTTGTACGTATCTCGTAGACAGATGAAGTAGAAATCTGCACACATGCTGCATCGTACAAATATCCTTTGCTTTAGGAATGTGGTGTCAGGAACAAGATCAGAAAAGTTTCTGTAGTTGACTTTGGACTTCACTAGTTGGGATGATGCAGCTTATTTAGGAAAGTCACAAGTCAAGAGGGACACACACACACAAAATTGTGCACATTCAAAACGAGGTCCAGGATAAAGAAACACCGTGTCTGTGAAGAAGAGTAGAAGAAACTGCGTGGTAACTTAGCTCAAAAATGACTCAGGTGCCCAAATAATTATCTTCAAGTATCTTAATGACTGTCCTGGAAAAGGAGGAACTTAGCTGTTTCATAAGCCCAGATATAGGACCTATGGTAGAATTTGCTGGGATTTAGGCTTGGGTTCACTAGCTAGAGATGTCCAATGATGAGCTGGATGTTGTATAGACTTTGACATCAGAGAGAAGTGAGAATAATTCCTGGCTTCATCTCTTATTGCCTGTTTGACCCTGGGGATTATGGTTATGGAGAAGAATAATATATTGCAATATTGTATGTATAGCCCTCTTTTTTCCCTCTCCTACATGTCCTTGAACCTCATGCAGCCAACTGCCAGTTTATACTGTCAGGATTTTGAAATTCAAGGCTGAGAGAATAGTTTGAGAAAAGGAATTTTGAGTCTGGCTTTTAGAATCTAAGGCCAGAATGTCTGGAAGGAAGTAGAACACAAAGTATATGCTGAAATAGTAGGTTTGGAAATATAAAGTAGGAGTCACACAGCACTGCCCACTAAGACCAAATAAAAATTCCATGGGCTGGAAGTTAATGTGCGGAGGAAAGACAATGTTGAGGGAGGAGATTGGTGGAGCCTAGCCTGCCTGGGACTCAACACACCTAAGGGAACCAGAGGGAGAGCTGTGGAACTGGCACTAAGACTCATCAACTACCAATAGAGAGACACCATCTATCACAAGGTGGGAGTCAGATCATTAATGGATATCATGGGATCACATTAGGCATTTGGACCAGTGTCATAAATCATCAATGCCATACAGCTGTCCTCATTACATCTTGTAAAGACCTCCTAATGAAACACTAGCAGAGTGCTGGTCTTTGTCCTATGAGAGTTGCAGCTCTTTGGGGCCAAAACTTTGCTCAGCTCTATTTTACCTTCCCTGTGTGGAAACAACTCTTATTCACTAGGTATATTCTAAGGTGTTGCTTTGATGACAGGATGTCTCCTGAACACCTGTAGGAGGAGAGATCGTGTGGAAGGGAATCCTCACATTGGTACCTTGGTAGGAATGAATAGAACTGGTTTGAGATCCTGTCTGCTCCAACCCAGTTGCATAAAAACAGCAATTCCAGTTACATGTTAACGATACTTTTGACTTTCCATGTGGTTACAATTAACTTTCCTAGACCTTTTTTGCTGTTGTTGTAAATTATAACATTAATAATTATTTTATAAGGTTGCTCTGAAGTTAAATGAGATAACGCATAAAAATATTAGCACACTGATTGTCTTAGGATATGTTCAATAAATGGAAGCTGTTAGTATTATTCAAGAGGTGATGAGATCATAATCCCTTTAAGTGTTCTTATGAAACTGAGTGACCACTTGGTGTTCATGTGGTAAGGACATTAACATTTCTGAATGTGATAGTGGTCTCAGAGACCCATTTGTCAGTTTAGATCCAGTGTTTTTCTACCTGCTGTGCATGGGCTAGTACAGACTGGCTGTATAGCATAGCCTCGGATAGTGTTAAAATATACATAAGTCTGGGCCCAAATGCAGATAATCTGAGTTAGTAGATTTAGAGAAAAGCTCAAGATTCTGTGTTATTGACAAGCTGTTTCCTTCTGGAGGCTCTAGGAGAGAATCTATTTCCTTGCCTTCTTCAGGTTTTAGAGGCTACCCACATTCTTCGGTTCACTGCCCTACATCACTCCAACTTCTCCATGCATTGACAAAGCTCCCTTTCTGACTCTGACCCTCCTACCTCCTTGTTATAAGGACCCTTATAATTACATTGGATCCTCCAGGATATTGCAGGGTTATCTTTCCATCTCAAGATTCTAAACTTAATCACATCTGCAAAGTCTCTCTTGCCGTGTAAAGCAACATATTCACAGATTCTAGGGATTACGATGTAGGTACGTTTGGGGGGTCATTATTCTGAAAATCATAGAGGATAATGTTTTTTTGGACTGTCAGCTACACGAGAAATCCCTAAATGACTTCATTCATTCCCACCTAGTAAGTCCATGTGTTGGGGGATTTTTCTTCTACACTACCACCCCTCTAAGTGTCTATTTCTTTGGTATACAAGTGTCCCAGCAGGCTGATTTAGACTTGACAATTCTATATTTAGATACACCCTAAAGGTATGCAAAATTCCAATATAAATGTGGAAACTACTCCGGAGCAGCAGAATATCTTTACTTCTTTAGAGTGTTGGTTCCCACGATGGACAGAAATGCTTTGAGTTCACTCTGGGGAAAACTGGTCTCTGAAATCTTAATGCAGAATTGGAATGCAGCCATGGAAGACCTTACGTAGCTAAAAGAGACCATAGATAATAATTCTGTGAGTTTGCCACTCTAGTCTCTTCAGCAGCAAACATGCTCATTCATTAGTCTCTGTGTTTTCTTCAATCACCCCAAAGGACGTGATAACATTATTGATCTCTTCCTTAACCAGCCACAGTACCTTAATGTAATTCAGATGATGTGTCCACATATTCTCCGCTATTTGACCACAGCAGTCATAACAAACAAAGATGTTTGAAAACGCCGGCAAGTGCTAAATGATCTGGTCAGCGTTATTCAATAGGAGTCTTACACATATAAAAAACCCATTACAGAGTTTGTTGAGTGCTTATATGTTAATTTTGACTTTTATGGGGCTCAGAAAAAGCTGAAGGACTATGAATCAGTGCTAGTGAATGATTTCTTCTCGGTGTCCATTGAAAATACCTGTCTCTTTGTATTTGAGACTTTTTGTTGCATTCATCAGTGTATCAGCATTAAAATGTTGGCAGATAAACTGATCGTGACTCCAGAAGAAGCTGAAAGGTGGATTGTAAATTTGATTAGAAATGCAAGACTGGATGCCAAGATTGATTCTAAATTCGGTCATGTGGTTATGGGTGACAGTGTAGTCTCATCCTATCAGCAAGTGATTGAAAAGGCCAAAAGCCTTTCATTTAGAAGCCAGATGTTGGTCATGAATATTGAGAAGAAACATAATCAGAATGGTAGGTCAGAGGCTCTTAACTGGGTAACTCAGGACTTTGGCTTCTACTGAAGAACTGTACAGAAAAAATATAAAAACTATAAAAGAAAGGTGAAATAATAAAACCATTATATAAACGTGAAGCATTTTGGAAACAACATAATGAGTATAAATTTTGGAGAATTTGAATAAAATTGGCTGTTTTTCATTAAAACAAAATACTTGACAGTTCTAGGTAGGGTATGCTGGATGGGAACAGAACAATCTTAAGGGTCAAGGTATAAATGGCTATCACTCCTGCTTGATGAGCAGTGTGCCGGATGCTAACTTCTGTCAAAGGAAGGAACTCGTCATAGCTCCTCAGTCCAGGCAGCATATAAGACTTCATGTTTGAAGGCAGTAGCTTCTGTCCCTGGGCCCTAGCTACATATGATCATGCTCAGATGGAGACTGGCCTTTCCCTGGATATTGACTCAATACTGTTCTTATGGTCCCTCTGGTGACGTCTCCTCATTCTTTGTCTTCTAAGTCTCTCTTACCTTTTTCTTCTCAGCCTTGGGAACCCATCCTTTGCCTTAAGGTAATTTTTCTCTTATCGTTTATATCATCATCATATCATATATTCTCTCAAAATCTCATGTGTCTATAGCTGAGTCATAATATGTAGGTTGCTAAACTCAAAACCAGGAACCAACTCGCTTTGCTTTCTTCTGTCAGTTCACCTCCAAGGCAATTATGGAGAATGCTTAGCTGATTGAATGTGGGAAGGAACAAGGAATGAAGCAAATTCTGGAAGCAAACAATTAATATTTCAAAATATTATCCATCTTCATAATTTTTAATATTTGTTCCAACATTGAAATTCAAAGGTACGATTCCTAAGTCCAAGGCTAGTGCTCATTTCTACTAAACCACACCCCGTGGTGTTGCCTTTACCTCATTCATTTCAATAACTTTTTCAACAACTCCAAGACCTTGGATTTCCAAATTGGCATATTTCCCCTTCACCAGGACACCTCCCACTCTTTCTAAATCCCCATTCTCACTGTGGTGAGAGCATCCTGCTTTCTAGCTCCTGGGAAAGGCTGAATAACAAGAGATCTGCACCACCCTCTCTTAAGCTGCTGGTCTGCCTTTTCACAATTTCAGCCAACTGTCTCTGACTCAGCTCTCTGCCAGGCAAAGGACTTGTAGAAAACATCTCCTACTTCTTCTCTTCTTCCAAGGAATACAGGATTAGCAGATTAGCATGTAGTACACCTCAGCACAGGGCAGCTCCTTTTCAGTTTATTTGTCTGGTATTAAAAGGGGATGACAACTAGCTTAAGGTCTGAATGAGTTCCTTCCCACAGATACCTGCCCACCCTCTAATACCCAGGTACACAGCAAGAATGTGGACTCTGCTGGCCGTTCGACTGGTCCAGCTTCCTTAATGCAAGTGGCTGCTTGTCTAACTCTGTCTCACCATTCCAGCTCTTTTCTTTCAATATTATAATGAAATAATCAGTACAGAGAGGCAGCCAAGATTACTGTGTAAGTTACTCTGTGTTTGCATCAGAAAAAATGTGGATGGAGTCCCAGTTCTGCTACTTACTAATTATGTGACCTTGGGCAAGTTATTTAACTTCCTCAATCTTCTATCTGCTCCTCTGTAAAATGAGACTGAAGACACCCACATCACTGGATTGCTAAAAGGATTAAATAAAATAAAAATAGGTAAAACACTTAATGTCATACCTGGTACATGTTGCTCCATAAATGGCAGTCATAGTTATATTTTATTTTATTTAATAAAGATGTGCTGAAAAATACCACGCTTGGTACTATGGAAGTAGGGAAAGAAGGAGACATGGTCCCTGTCCGCAAAGAACATTGCAGACTAATGGGAGAGAGAAAATACCAAAGTAAGCAAAGGGAATGGGTGAAGGAGTGGAAACGTTATGGGGAAAGAACTGAATGAAGATGAAGTTAGACCTACGCAGCATGGAGGAGGGTCCAGAGGGAAACTCCATTGCAAAGGTATGGGAAAGGCCGCCTTGACATACAGTTCCATCCTGCGGGCAACAGCCTTTCCCCATGTTTCTGAGATTCTCTTATTCAGTAGTGCCATATCATGACCATGAACATGTATGCCTCTATTATTCTGTACTTTTTGGATACCCATGGGTGAGTTAGGGGTCTCTAGGAAAATGAACAAAGAAACGTTTCTTTCTTCCTCATCCACCTGTCTTTCCCTTACACCACTGTGATTGTCTGGGTCATCTTTAGAAAGCTTAGTTGTTTTTTTTTTTTTGACTGGATGGCAGTTCAATCACAGGTAATTTCCTGGGCAGATTTTAGGCATCTCTAAAATTTAAAATGAAAATGAACTGCAGTGTATGTATGCCAAACTGAATGCATGTATGCCTTCTCTACACTAGATAAAGCATGCGGATTGTCTGAATGCCTGACCAGATTGTCATCACATGTGTGGGCTGAATAGTACCTTGGGAAGTGGCTGGGTCATTCTTCAACTGACTAGCCCAAAGGTTACAAAATTCTCCTGCTCCCCAAATGTCATAAGGAGGTAGTAGAGTACTATAAAGAGGCTCAGAGCACCTGTATTCTAGTGTTAACCCAACGGTGATAATTGTAGGTAACATCGGGCAAATTTTCTTGATTTCTTTCTCAGTAAGCAAAATAGGGGAAATAACTCCTGCTGATGGCTCTGTAGAGCACGAATGTAATTTTCTTTTCAGAATCAGATACTTCTTATAAAATCGTAAGAAATGATAACTTCTGCTTGAACCACTTTACCCTGTTGTTGCGGAAATCAGACTATAGAAAGGAAAACATTGTATATATGTACATCTTCTTTATCCGGTCCTCTGTCAATGGGCATTTAGGCTGTTTCCATGTCTTGGCTATTGTGAATTGTGCTGCTGTGAGCATAGCTGCTATGAGCATAGGGGTGCATGTATCTTTTTTAATTATAGTTTTGTCCGGATATATGCCCGGGAGTAGGATTGCTGGATCATATGGTAGCTCTATTTTTAGTTTTCTGAGGAACCTCCATACTGTTCTCCATAGTGGCTGCACCAATTTACATTCCCACCAGCCTTATAGGACCGTTCGCTTTCCTCCACACCCTCTCCAGCATTTGTTAGTTGTAGACTTTTTAATGATGGTCATCATTTGCTGTACAGCAGTAATTAACACAACATTGTAAATCAACTATACTTCAAGAAAAAAAAAGAAAGGAAACCATTTTGGCAACTTTGTCTCTAAGGCTAGCTTTTAAGTGTCTGAGAAGATTGACTATGTTCCCATTAAGATCTCTATAGGTTGGTCATTTCCTGTTCTTCCTGCCTTGCACGACAAGAATTCTAGGTGTCTGATTTCCCTCCTAAGTTGGTCCCTCTAGGCTGGTGAATTGGTTGTTATCATCCACCACATATTACATCTATCAGATCATTCATCAGCCTCTTAAGTCATTAAGTCATTCTAATGACTTCTCCTTGCACTTGGAATAAAACCCAGACTTGTTACTGGAGACTGCCAGCACTCGTATGCTTTTCCGCTGACCTACTTTGGGCAACGCACATGGGCCTTCTTTCTCTTCTCCATACATGCCAAACCCACTCCTGCCCCAGGGCTTTTGCTCCTACTCTTTCCTCTGCCTGCAATGCTTTCCCCCTAGATCTTTGCATGGCTGGCTCTCATTCCTTCTTCCTTCTTCCTGTCTAAACACACATCTCACTTCCTCAAGGAAGCCTTTTCTGATCATGCGATCTGAGGTCCACCCCCTGCTCCACCCACATTACCATCTCATTCCTTTATAGTTCTTATCACAATCTGCAACTGAATTATACATTGTTTCATTCACTTGTTTACTCTGTATCTTCTCCGTAGAATGGAACCCATTTTCCCAGGGTGATATTCCAAATATTTAACAACCAGTATCACATGGCACTAATCAATCAGAATTGACCATGGCCAAAGTCCTGGGACAGGGTCCAGGAGGCCCCCTAACCTGCCCTCCGACCTTGAAATTGTTGGTGTGTGGGGAGGCCCAGGAGTCCTGAGGGAGTGGTTGGGGTACATAAGCAATGCATGTTAATTAGCAATGCATATTAACTAAGCAATTCATGTGAACTATGTGCCCATTATTGTGGAAATATTTCAGTATCTTAGCAATCTGTATGACCATTAGTTTGTACTGTTTGAATATCAACCCTACTTGTCTCCTATATTCAACACTATATCCCAGGCCTGGAACAGTGACTAGCATATAACAATCCCTCACATGGTGACTTACTTGACTGTCAAGTGTTGTCCACATACGCTTTCTTGAACTTGATATTTTCTAAAAGATCTATAAGGTGGCCTGGGTTCAAAGGTCACTCATAGGGTTAAGTAATGGTGTACTGAGGCCGTGTGGTCTACTTTAATGATAACTAATGTCTGTAACTCTTCATAGTTTGCAAAAATCTACATGTCACTTATCCATTTTATCTCCACAACCATGCTGGGAGGCTGGCAAGACAAGACATATTCATTTCTCCGTTGAGTAAACTCAGACTCCTATAAATCAAGTGATTGCCAAAGGGTAGGCAGAGCTGTGAAATAGTTCATGTCTTCTGGGCTGGGACCATGTTCTTTCCAGCTGGGTATGTATTCCGTCCCCAGCCCTGGGTAGATCTGAACCTGAGCACAGAAGCAGCTACTGGATATAGGTGTAAAGATTCTGGGCTCTACATCTAGGGTTGTATATGCCCTTATATAATAACAACTGTGGCTGTTTTACAAAATAGGGTAGTTCAAGCAAGAGTGACCAGCCTAAGAGGGTCTAGAGGAAGCTAGAAACCCTGTCCAAGAGTTGGAGGAACAGGAAATGACCAACTTGGAGAAGACTTCAGGGAGATATAATCTTCTCAGATGCTTGAAAACCAGTCTTAAAGACAAGATTGCCAAGACTTTTTCTCTGCAAGTTCACAGGGCAGAGTTAATACCAGCAGTGAAAAATAATTGCAAAAATCAAGTTTTTGATTCAGAAATACATATTTACAAAAAGAGAAGTAATATAGCCTAGAACAGTGTTTACCAAAATACAGTGTATTTTCTTAGCACAAAATGGTGCTAAGAAAGATGTTTTTATTTAGGACATGATTGAACATTTTGAAAATTTTCATTAGTTCTGAGTTTATTTTAATACATACTAGGGAAAATATATGACTAGTAGACAAATTTTGTGATTTCAGATATCTAAGAAGTGGTTAAAGTAGATATTTTACTTTTTAAAAAAATGAAACAAAATCATTTAAAGAGAAATTTTTGGTGCATAACAGCAAGGGTGAATTTTCAGACATGTACAAATGAAGTGATAGATGAGTGATTGAAGTTTGTGAAAATCATATTCTTTGAAACTAGCTCTATCACTTTTCATGGACTTGGAAATATTCTTAACATTGTGATTCTTACCATTATAATTTCCTCATCTGTTTAATAAGTTTGTGGCAAGGATTAATAGTTCAATGCATGGAAAGTATTCAGCATAGTTTGGCACATAGTGAGAACTGCATAAATGTTAGCTATTGTTTTTATTTTTATCAACAACAATGAGAACTACTGAACCATGGGCAGGTACCTTGTGAAGCAGAAAGCTCCTCATCATGGAAGGTGTGTAAACAGGACTAGGCAGGCATTTGTCAGGGATGCTGCAAGGGAGATTCCTATGTGGGTGGGAGCTCAGCTAGAACTTTGAGGTCATTCCAGCTGGGAGATTTCTGTGAGTCTGCCTTTTAGTGAATTCCAGGATGCAAGAGAGACTTGCAACTAGAGTTTTCCTACTACATGTTGGGAGGGCACTTAAGGTACTGCTCAACAGGACTCAAAGAGCCATTGCTCGGTGAGCACTATTGTTGGCCTTTTCACAACCCACGTCACTGTCAAGGAGAGCTGTCAGAGAACCACAGATCTATTGTCCCATAGTTCTTGCCCAACCAGGAAAAGTACCCATTCTGTCCTCACAACCGTGGGAAAGGCTGTGAGCATTTCTCATGGGTACAGAGAGGACCCATCCTGTCTAACCCTCAACTGGAACCTGGCCTTTACCCAATAGTGACTGCTGACAGGCAATCAGGTCCACCTTGAGAGCTCGAGCTATGGGAAACACTTCTTTAAACAAGCTGAAACATGTTTCTCTGTAGCTTTCACCCACTTGTCCTAGTTTCATCTCCTTCAACCACAAAGAACAAGTCTCCTCATTGCCTCCAATGGGAATCCTTCAGAAGGCTGCAGGCTGATGGAGTGTTTGCCCTGTTGTTATTGATTTCCATGCCATTCTTCATTGTTCCCACAGATACACTGTTTCTGTCAAGCATAGTCATTGACATCATGTTCTAATATAATTTGTCTCTGTCCTTTTTTGAAGGCAAAAGATTGTGGAATCTAGGCCCCTTTTTCTTTATAAAGGGAGATGCTCTCAGTAGCAGTTCAGTTACACAGGATCTAGTAACTGTACTTATGTGATGCTGTTAATGACAGATCATGGTGTATCTGGTGCTCTTTGGAGGCCTGGCCCCCTTTTGAACTCTGCAAATGATCCTAAGAGATCTCCTCCAGGTCTGCTGCCCTAATTTGCATATGCAAAATGACTAAGGATTCTAATGTCTAATTCAAATGGCATTGCTCTCCTGAGTTCCAGGATCACGTACAGCAGCCTGCTGGATATCTATGCATGAGTATCTTACAGGTGTTTTAATCTCACCAAGTTCAAAATTGAACCCATCCATTTTCTCTCTATGCCCCATATCTGCAATAAGGATAGTAACAGTGTTTACTTCACAGTTCTAAGGATTAAATGAATGAATGTGCATAAAGCACTTAGGATAGTAACTGATGAATTTACTTATGTATATTGCTATTATTGGAGGATATAAGAAAACAAATAAAATATAATATGTTGAAGACTGAATGGTTATGTGGAAAAAAATGAAACAAGACAGATTGAGAAGTGTTGGTAGGAATAGGAAAATGCCACAGGGCAGTTTTGGAAAAACGATTATATGTTCCTCAGTGATCTTCTTTGGGAAATAAATGTCTGAAGAAATTCTTGGTATGTCCTTTAACATCGGTCATTCTGAGTCTTTTTAAAGATGATCAAAATGCTCAGCATGAGGGGCCTTCTCTCCTATACCTGAAGTCACTTCTAGGTTCAGGATTTCTCCTCAGAGGAAGTGAGTTCACGATGAGATTAATTTCTAAGGAACAAGGATTGCATTTGGAGATGGCAACAGCCTGGTTTGTAACGGTTTATGCAAGTTGAGTGCCAACTTGCTACTGAGAGGGATCTTGTGAACCTGGAAGGGTGATGGCTTAGGCACGACACGTAGAACATCGCTACTCAAAGTGCAGTCTGCTGCTGGTCCTCAAACTGTTACTGATCTGCATGTGATAATTGTAGGATTGGGAATAAGCATTTAAACAGCTGTTTATCAGTCTTACAGAGTGGCTTTATGTCTGTTAAATCTACCAGTAGAGAAATGTAGACTCATATTTGTCATATGCATGGTAAGGGACTTGAATTATCTGTGGATTTTCGTATTCATGAGGAGTCCTGGAACCAATCCCCCACAGAAATGGAGGGTTGGCTGTGTATGTTTCATTTAATTTAAAGCATTGTGATGCATAGAAAACAAACAAGAAGAAAGAAAAGAAAGAAGATAAAAAGAAGTTGGTTCTCTGTAGCTAATTGTTTGAAAGTGCTGAGGCAGTGTGGAGTCATGGGTTCTAGCCCTGCTCTGACACCAACTCGTATGAGACCCTCGGCAGCTCATTCTCCTTTGGGAATTACTTTCCTCATCCATGGATTAGAGGTCTTTGAATAGCTGGTTTTTAGTTTCCATTTTAGCTTCACAGATGCCATAATCCCAAGAATCTTTAAAGCATTTTTTTTAAATAAAAAGTGACTGAGTAAAGCTCCATTGCTTGATTTCAAGCCAAATAATCCTTTTTGGTAAAAACCTAACTACAGCATAGATTCTTTTTTTTTTTTTTTAACGTCTTTATTGGAGTATAATTGCTTTACAATGGTGTGTTAGTTTCTGCTTTATAACAAAGTGAGTCAGCTATACATATACACATATCCCCATATCTCCTCCCCCTTGCATCTCCCTCCTTCCCACCCTCTCTATCCCACCCCTCTAGGTGGTCACAAAGCACTGAGCTGATCTCCCTGTGCTATGTGGTTGCTTCCCACTAGCTATCAGTTTTACATTTGGTACTGTATATATGTCCATGCCACTCTCTCACTTCGTCCCAGCTTACCCTTCCCTCTCCCC
Organism: Monodon monoceros; assembly: GCF_005190385.1. Lineage (NCBI taxonomy): Eukaryota > Metazoa > Chordata > Mammalia > Artiodactyla > Monodontidae > Monodon > Monodon monoceros. The sequence continues at coordinate 124,363,397 of NW_021703768.1, forward strand.
GTGTCCTCAAGTCCATTCTCTACGTCTGCATCTTGATTCCTGTCCTGTCCCTAGGTTCTTCAGAACCTTTTTTTTTGTTTTTAGATTCCATATATATGTGTTAGCATATGGTATTTGTTTTCCTCTTTCTGACTTACTTCACTCTGTATGACAGACTCTAGGTCCATCAACTTCAAAACAAATAACTCAATTTCATTTCTTTTTATGGCTGAGTAATATTCCATTGTATATATGTGCCACATCTTCTTTATCCATTCATCTGTCGATGGACAGTTAGGTTGCTTCCATGTCCTGGCTATTGTAAATAGAGCTGCAATGAACATTGTGGTACATGACTCTTTTTGAATTATGGTTTTCTTGGGGTATATGCCCAGTAGTGGGATTGTACAGCATAGATTCTTAATGCTTTTCTTCAGATCCCCATTAGAAACATATTTTTTTCTTTGGGTGGTTATCTCTCAATCTGTCACTTCTCGTTGTAAAGATCTCTTTGTCTTGCAGCACTCAGGTTTTCCCCATGAATTCAAATATTTTATAGGAAAAATTTTCTCTGCTGAGTGTTCATAGACTGATGATCTTCTTGAATTTACCAAGAGTCCCTCTGAGGATGTTCTCTGAATAAAATCTAACCAGCATTATAAGGAGTTTGGATTTTATTCTAAGACTGAGGAGAAACCATAAGATGGTGGCAAGAAGGGGAGTGACATAATATAATTTATGTTTTCAAATATCACATTGGCTGATCTTTGGTGATTAGATTGTAAGGGTACAAGACTATATACGAGAATAGTTTGGTGGCTATTGCAGTAGTGTAGGCAGGCCATATGGTGGTTTGGCCTATGGGACGTAAAGAACAGGTCATGCTATCTAGCTTGTTTACCAGCCTTGGCAGCGCTGTGTTGCGGAATTGCTTATAAATCCTATAAGTGGCTTTTCTTAGCTGGATTGGGATCATAGGTTTTTTTATGGGGTTACAGGTAGTGGTTTGTAGGAGTTAACATTAATTCACAAGAAGTCCTATCTTGGAATTATTGCTGAATGTCCTATTCATATGAGTGTATGGAATCAGAAAATGTGCAGGCATTGAATAACTATAGATGCAGGGTTTCAGACGGAAGAGGGGTTTTATCTTTACTACTCATCCACTTAGAAAACAGAGGTCACAAACAAAAGTGCTTCAGTGTAGAAGCCAGAAGCCATCCCAGACAAAGTGCTGGCTTGTTGGGTTCTTAGCCCTGGGACTACCCAGAAGATAAAGAGGTCTGCCTTTGGAGATAGACTGTCTTCAGTCACATAGACCCCACTTTAGCTGACTCAGCATTAGAGGACATGGGGCCATTTAACTCATTTTACTTTGGACTGTATGCGGGCATTTCACTGGGAAGTAAAATACTTAGAGGAAGAAATAAGTACTCCATCCAGGTAAAAGCATTCTGGTGTAATACAGTTGATTGGAGATTTCCATCTGGGAAATATTTGACTCCACAAGATGACCAATATCAGCAACTACAGAGTGAAGAGAATAGCTTAGGATGAAATAATCCATGAAACACAGGAAGAAAGGCAGTGGGAAGTGATACGAAAAGTTTGAGCTGAGATTAAATTCCCCACTCTTTCCTCTGCTAGCCTCTAATTTCAGGTTGTTGTCTAATTATCAGAAGCTGTACCCCCTTCTGCAAAATGAGATAATTGCACATTTTATGACTGATATGAACATCAAGTGAGAGCTAGATAAAATGTTTGTAAACTGTAAAAAGCCACAGACAGTTTTATTATAATAGTAGGGCTTCCACTGAATTGCATCAGACTAGCAATACTATTTGTGGATTCATATGGCTTGCTTGGTCACAGCGCTGCTAAGCGAAACTTGAAAGAGACTGTGAGAAAATACCTGTAGGTGTGGAATTGCATAATGTGATTTTATGTGTGTGCATGTGTACATTTGTTTGTACTAATACATCAGTGTTATATTTATGCTCAAACATTACTATATTTTGATGGGATGGGATCAGATGTAATATGGGACAAGGGTTCAGAGCAAGGGCTTTGGAATCAGAAAGCCCAGTGTTCATACGTCAGCTTACAGGCTTTGTGACAAAATTACTTAATTTGCACGAACTTTAGTTTCATCAATTGCAAAGTGGTTATAGTAATACCTACTTTAGGGTGTGGAAGTGAGAATGAAATAGGGTAAAGTATAAGAAACATTTAGCAAGTACTGAGAAAAATAGAAGACTCTGATAAATGCTAATTGTTGTCATTGTTCTTGTTATTAATAATAAAACTCACTCTGTGCATATGTGTGGATGGTTGGAGACTCTTGCCTGAGTGACAGTCCCTATATGGGACAGTTGAGCAGAGATGATCACTTGTGTGAGGAAGGAACATCATTTCTGGAGTTTGCACCTCCCTGGTCTGTGGAGGAAGTTTCCAGAATCAGAGTCAGGATTTGATTCTCTATTCCTTTTCACTGAAGCTTCTAGAAATGGAAGAAGCTTGTGGGTTCTGGGAATTATGAATGAGAAAAACAAAGGAATAAAATTTTGTCTATAGCCTCTTCCAAAATCATTCAGTGAATTAAGCTAGATGAATAGGGAGAAAAACAAGGAAGGTGATGGTACTCAACGAGTAAAGAGGCTAGAGAAGAAATGACACATGGGCATAGGTGGGACAGCTGGTGGAACCATCTATAAGATTGAGTGGAGAGAGTCAGCAAAACATAGTGGTTACAAGAGGTGACTTTAAGATCAGGCAAAGCTGGGTTCAAATTCCAGTTCTATCACTAACTGTGTGTAGTTGGGCAAATTGCTTAAATTCTCTGTAAAGTACAAACTGGAAATAAAAAAACAGTACACTTCTCACTGAGTTGAGGTAATACAGGTTAAGTGTTTAGCAAACTGGTAATTTTGGGGCTACTTTTAATAGCTAAGAACCTGAAGTTTCTCCTTTGGAAACTTGTTATTCCCTAAAATGATTGCCTTATTTTTCTCTTTGGCATAGACTGGTAAAGATGTTCATTTCAAAAATGAACATCTAGCTTATGACCTTTGGCAAGCAACATAATGTTTTCATGCCTCAGTTTCTGCATCTGTAAAATGAAATTATAATAATATTAATAACTGTTAGAGTGGTTGGAAGGATTAGATTAGGTCATCAATGTGACATTATTAGCACAGAGCCTGGAACATTGTAAGCCCTCACTAAGTATAAGTATTGTTAGTTATTATTAGTAAATCATTCTGTATTATTCTTAAGGAAACAAAAGAGATTTTAAGTTCGTATTAAGATTTGTTTTAAGATACACACCAGCTTCCTGAAACTTGGACTAAAAACTTTGCTCAGAAAATACAATGGATCCTTATAAGACATGACTTGAATCTCAGTTTTTCTTTGCATAAAGCACATGTGATATTGCTGCTTCTATATCTGTTGTATTCTGAACACACAAAACATAATTATACCTCATTACATGATGTTAATGAGAAAGGGAATGGTACCATCATGCTAATTTAAACTCAGCCAGTGGTCTACTCTCTTCTACCCTAATTGGGTCAACCTGTGCTTCTTCCAAGCCCATATCAGATACTCTTTCTCTTGAATTCATTTCTGGTAAATTTTGTAACCATTTTTCTCTTTTAAATACATTTAATTAGTGTACTTTGAAAGTCTAAACAAGACATTCAAAATAAAATTATTTTAATATTTATAATCATTTATGGAGATAAACAAAAAACAATACAAAAAAGGCCTAAGCAGGACTTCCCTGGTGGAGCAGTGGTTAAGAATCCACCTGCCAATGCAGAGGACACGGATTTGAGACCTGGTCAGGGACGATCCCACGTGCCATGGAGCAACTAAGCCCGTGCGCCACAACTACTGAGCCCGCATGCCACAGCTACTGAAGCCTGAGCGCCTAGAGCCTGTGCTCTGCAACAAGAGGAGCCACTGCAATGAGAAGCCCGCGCACCACAACCAAGAGTGGCCCCCGCTCACCGCAACTAGAGAAAGCCGGCGCACAGCAACAAAGACCCAACCCAGCCAAAAAAAAAAAAAAGGCCTAAGCATGAAAATAGCCTAGTGACTGTTTAAAATAGCCGAGTGACTGTTTTACTGCTTTGGCCATGGAAGTTTGGGTAGGAATATGCTACCATCTTCACATTCCTGAGGACTGAGAATCCTTAAGCAGGTTGACTCCCAGACACGTCACTTTGAATGTGGCTCTCTTCTGATGACACCAAATGTAACAAATAGGAGCACTGACCATTACAATTTTTCCCCCTTACAGAATAATGTGAAAGTATACATTGGGAAACTATTTCCTTAGTCATTAGATTTGTTAATGGCAGGTATTAGTACTTTATTGGTTAAATGATGCATTTATTGTTGAGCGGCATTCTGAAAGGTTCTTTATAATGGCAGTGAAAGAATTTGTAATATTTATTCGTGGTGGGAACAGAATGACTCATGAGTGAGAGATGTTAAGAGTCAAGAAAGAAAACAGCAATTTGTAAAAACTTGGGCAGGTCACCTTTATATTAGAATGATTTCTTCACATAGTTTCAATTTTGTGTTTTCCATTAAATAAGAAGGCTACTTCTTAATTGTATGTTTTTTCATCAAGTTGAATAATCTTTTAATAGTTGTTTTTTGGAAAAGTTTTGTTAAACACCAACTGTATGGGATGCACTTGTCTAGGAGTTGGGGACCCATTATGAGATGAAACAGACATAATTCTTGACCTGACAATCAAGAAGGGAAGACAGATAATGAAATGAATGATTTTAGATAAATAAAGGGTACAGAAGGATCATGTAGCAGGGAGTGTTCATCCTGTGTAGTGGGTCATGGAGGACCTTGCCTGAGGAAGTCATGTGTAAGTTGATATGCAAAAAATGAACAAAAATTAGCTACACCCTAAGGAAGGCCTGGTTCTGTGCATTCATTTATTTATTCATTCACTCATCATTTTTTATGACAAACGTGTGTTGTTTTCCTACAGTGAGACATGCCATGTTCTAGGTTCCAAGAACTCAGGAATGAACAAGCACTTCTTTTCTAAAACAGGGGAATAAATGAACAAGTAAACAAATATATAAGATAATTTCAGGTTCTGGTAAAGAATAAAAAGGAGGAGGGAGGAGGAGAAGATAATTGCATAGGAAAATGTGTTAGGGGAAAATAATCTGGGAAGGTCGCTCTGGGGAAATGACCCTTAAATTAAGAGGAACCAGCCATGCAAAAAGCCTTTTAAAGTTATTCTCAGTATTTTACCTTCCTTTCATTATTCACAAAGCTTCAGTAAATTCCAGTCAAAAAGTAGAGCCTTTGTTCAGGGATGTTTTGAATAGCAAAGGCACAACAGTTTGGGGAAACCACCTTCTCCAGCTGATAGCAAAGAGAGTAGCAATGCTGATCTCCTCCGGACAACAATGTAACCAACAAAATATTAAGTTCCAAGGGTCACCAGCAACAGAGACTTTAGAATGGGAGCTTGATAAAGAGCTGAGGGCAGATGAACTAGAAGTTCTATTTCCTAACTACATAAATAGCAGGAATGGGGAAAATCTGGGAAATACTTGAGGGACCTGTAAGGATGGATGATTTTTGACCAGAGGATCATTAATCCCATGACAATTTGGTTATGAAAAGGAAGTATACCCTCACTTTATTGTCACATCCTGGTGAAGCCTGGAGTATGTAGATTATACTTAGCTATGGACATTTTATTCAACATACATTCAAATACTACTTATGCTATAATATCAGTAATTGCTAACACTCTGAACATTATTAGCTGTGTCACCCTCCCTTCTACATGCTTACATATGTTAGCTCATGTGATATAACATTTCTATGAGGGAGCTACTATTATTTTCTTCTTCTTCTTTTTTTTTTTTTATATTTTATATTTGAGGCAGAGAGGCTTACACAATTTGCCCAAGTTCACAGTAGATGTTCAGGAGTTGAGTGCAGGCAGTCCAGATCCAGAGCTCTTAATCATTTTGCAAGCCTGTTCCTTATATGCCAGGTCTGTATTTCTTCCCCTCATCAGCTGCTAGGTAAGCATCAGTGTGGGATTCTTCACATGATGAGGAGCACATTGTAGGAGAGAGAGAGACAGACAGAGAGAGAGAGTGAGAGAGTGAGAAAGGAGGAGATGTACACATCTTCCATATCCATCCGTTGATGGATGCTTAGGTTGTTTGAAGGAAGCTTTTTTTAATGACTGCCTAACATATATCTGACCTTATAAAAATCCTACCCTCTACCAAAATACACTTCATAGAAGAAGTGAGGACACTTCAGTGTTCTCAGTGCGATTCTGAGAGCTTTACTAGTATCACACTGAGGATGTTGGACTATCCTTATTTGGTGCTAAGTCTAAACACACACACAGGAGGGAATAATGAAAATTCTTTTGTACAAAAAAAGTGTACGTATAAGTAAGAGTTTTAAGAAAAGTATAAACCATGTAAGAAGCTTAACACAAAAAGGCCCTTTTATTAATTTAGGAAGGTCTTTAAATATGACTACTGCCTCTATCATAAAACATAAAGAAGAAAAGAAAATCATCTTGATAAAGTTACATTTCCTTTATTATTATTTTCGGCCTTGTTCAGTTTTCTTCTAGCATTGTATTTTTGATATTTTGAAAGTTTTGATATAAAGTCATTCATGTTGATGGCACTATTTAAAAAACTCATACTCCTTTAAATGACCATTTTACTAATGTATTCTCCCATATTACAAAAAAAAGCTACTGCTTTTTTCTTGATTAGATTCCATGATTTTTTTGGTCTATATTGCTAGTAATATTTAAGGAGCTGGGCTTGATTAATTTAAATGTGCTTCTAATTTCTTATTACATAACAACTTTTCTTATTACATAACAATTACGTAACTTTTATGTAATTGATTTTCTTTTTTTAATTTTCTTATAGTGCAGTTTTATTTTATTTTTTGCTCTAAGTAATTCTTTGACCAGATTCTATAAATACTAGTATGTAGGATTTAAATTTTTATTATTTTAAATATTTTTCAGTGGTCTGCTTTTGTCACAAATTTGTTTCATCTGCAATAGATTCATTTCTTGCATTAACATAAAACATTATATTTGTTTTTAATCACTTAAAAATATGTATAACATATTACACTTTATAATTCCTTTCATTCATAATGTTTTTGTATATTTTTAAATTATTATAACTTTAATTATTATAAAATAAGCCTCTGAAACTTGCTTACTATGTTTTAATTTTCTCATATATTTTTTTTCTGAGGTTGATATTGGCAACCTTGTTCTTCTTTTGTTTAAACATTATTTAAAAACATTTTCCCCACCCCACCCCCACCCCCGGCCTTTTAAATTAATTAAATAGTAGTTAATTAATTTTTAATTTTGTTTTAGAAATGTCTCTTAAAAGCAGTGTTACTAAATTTCTTTTCAGGTGCAGTTGGAAACTGCTTGCCTTTGATCAGGAATATTTACCCTTTATATTCACTGAATAATTTTTCATAATTTGATATTTGTTATCTTTTTGCTTACTTCCTTGGATTTATTTATATTGATTGACTATTAGTGCACAGATGATCTCCTTTTTTGATTTTATATTTAAAATTTTGTGTGAGGAGAAAGGTTTTTTTTATGCCATTAGTTATTTCCTAATATAATTTCAAACATTATTAACCATAAAATTATCTATTTATGCTCATATAAAATATATTTTAAACTTAATTTTATAGGAAAAAGAGACCATTCTTTTTTGTTTTTTTTGCTCCGGACACGCAGGCTCAGCAGCCATGGCTCACGGGCCCAGCCGCTCCGTGGCATGTGGGATCCTCCCGGACCGGGGCACGAACCCGTGTCCCCTGCATCGGCAGGCGGAATCTCAACCACTGCGCCACCAGGGAAGCCCAAAGAGACCATTCTTATTGGCATTTTTTTGTTTTGTTTAATCTGGAGAATGAAACCATCTATAACTACTTTTTTTTATTTGGTCATCATGACTTAGACTTCTTCAAAACATTACATTAACTTGGGATATTTATTAGCTCCAACTCTTCCCTTTGCAGTTAATGCTTTATTTTATTTTATTCTTTCTCTAATGTTGGTTGGCTTCTTTGATTATTGTAAGATTTTTTGTTTTGTTTTGTTTTGTTTTTTGCGGTACGCGGGCCTCTCACTGCTGCGGCCCCTCCCGTCGCGGAGCACAGGCTCCGGACCCGCAGGCTCAGCGGCCATGGCTCACAGGCTGAGCCGCTCCGCGGCGCGTGGGATCCTCCTGGACCAGGGCACGAACCCGTGCCCCCTGCATCGGCAGGCGGACTCCCAACCACTGCGCCACCAGGGAAGCCCTGTAAGATTTTTTTTACCTTTAGTATTTAATGTGTCAGTTTTCTTTCACTGAGTAACAAATTATCACCAACTTACTGCCTTAAAATGACATGAATTTATTATCTCACGGTTTCTTTGTGTTAGGAATCCAGACAAGGGTTAGATGGGTCCTATGTTCAGGGTCTCAACAGGATGAAATCAAGATGTCAGTTGATGTTTAAATCTCATCTGAGGCCCTGGGTTTATTCCCAAGTCACTGGTTGTTGACAGAATTTTGTTCCTCACAGCTGTTGAACTGAGGCCCTCAGCTCCTAGAGGTCACCTTTTATTACCTGAGACATGGTCCTCTTCAAAATATGGCAGTATTATTCTCCAAGACCTGCAGAAATGTGTATGTTACTGCTTTGAAACTTTCTGACCTCTTGCTAGACTACCTTTCAAGGGCTCGCCTGATTAAGTCAGGCCTACTTAGTTATCTACCTTTTAATTAACTTAGAGTTAATAGATCAGGGAACTTAATTACACCTGCAAAATTCCTTTACTTTGTCATATAACATAGCCTAATCTTGGTGGTTGTTTGCTCTCATATTTATAGGACCTGCCACACTCAAGGGCACTCACCAGGTATGTACAACAGAGGGCAGGAATCTTGGGGCCTTCTTAGAATTCTGCCACCACAACACCTAATTTAAATCATACAAATTTTGCATGGTTTTTGAGAAATATTTTTAAAGACTTACTTGAGAATTTCTTTCTGTATGAATATGTGCTGTGATGTTTGAAAAGAAATTCTAGAGGTACATTACTTCTCTCTAAAAGTTTTGTAAAAGCTCTGTATATGTAGATGAATGTAGAAGAAAAATATATTGTACTGTAGTGGTAAATTTGTAGTGAAATGTGTATTCTAAAACATTAATTCTAATACCTGTTGGCATCATTATAAATTAGTGTAACATTATAAAAGATTAGTTTGCCTTAAATTGTTTATGCTTTTTGGGTCAATAATCCCACTCATAAAAATCCACACTTAGAAAAGGGTTAAAGACAAGGAAAAATTCTTAATGTACAAAAATGATTAAAACTCTATCATAGTGAATATTTGAAGTAAGTTCAAATCACAAAGTTGGGGAAATGTTAAGGAACTTAGTGTGAACTTCCCGAATGTATATTGTATGATAAATAGGAATACCATAAAAATATGAAAGATGTGTACAACATATGTGAAATAAAGAGCACAAAATTATATGTGCACTATGATTACAGCTATGTAAAATATGTATGTGATTGCTGTAGGATTATAATAATGTGTGAGAAAACAGTAGCAGTTGATGAGACAGGTTGTCATAACACGTGCACATTTTTAAACAATTTATTTAACACTACCAAAAGGTGTATACAAGGTATAAAACAAAACTAGGTCAGTTTCCCAAGTGTCTGGGAAAGAGTAGGTGTGGACCTCCTTGACTTCTGATCCTCTTTCATCTGAAATCTGCTGAGCCTTTACTAATTGAAGGGTGAATTCTTCTATTGCCATTGATGAGAACTAAGTGAATTATATTGGGAGTAGACAGACCCGGCCCATCCCTCAAGATCATGACTAATTGACAAACCCTCCTGATGGGGTGTGACCTAGGGCTGACTCTTGATGACTGGGGAGGAATTACACACAGAACGCTCACTTTTCCCTGCTTTTCTATGAGGTTTCAAATGGGACTGGGGTATTGTGAGCAAGAAGGAATTACTCTATCCTCTTCATAAAGATATCAGTGATGACGGGAGTAGAGATCATAGATTAAAGTTAGTCCTTTCATCCAGTGTGAAAATCCCCTCCAGTGCATGTGTGAGGGGATCACCATCTTTCTTCTGCTTGTATAGCATGTATTTGCTATCACTGAATGTAGCCTATGTGTTTGATAAGCAGCAAATTTCTTTGACAACAGATCACCTTTTTCATGGAACACATCCTAGCAGCACTGTTCTCAGGAACATAATTTGTGAAAGACTGAATTATGAATACTCCTTTAATTTTTGTACAAAGAGCCATGTCAAACAAAGAAACTTGGGATGTGAAAGAAGGATTGTACTTACTTTTCAAGGTCCCAAGAGGGATAAAACTAGACTGAAAGTGTAAAATTATGATGAGCTGGATAACTATGTAAAAAGATGGTTTAGTTCTAGAAGTCAAGCTTCCCATCACTAGTAGTTTTCAAACATGGATTTGATAATCATTTGATGTGACTATTTTGGAGACGATTCAAGAGTTAAACCAGAAATTAGAATTTGGAAGATCTGTGACTTTCAGCCCTGACTGAACATCATCTTGTAACTTAGTTTTTTTTTTTTTAAAAAAAAAGACAAAAAAGGAAGGGAGGAAGGAGGAAAGGAAGGAAATACCTGGGCCCCATCTAAGCTCTACTGAATTGAAATATCTGGGTTTTGAGACAAGGAATTTGAATTTTTAATCAGCTGCCTAGGTTATTCCTGTATATACAGTTCAAGGGACTAAACATTGAAAACCAATGGGCCAAATTGCTTTTGAAGAATACCCATTAAAATCTGTGTCCATAATACAAACAATATGGCATATTAGGTAATTAGGAATGCTAAAGTGGTAGCATTGCTTGTCTTCTGGGAATCAAAAAATAGAAACCCAGTTTCTGAGATTTCCTGTCCAGGCACACGGGGACCTGTCTGTGCTACTGAATTTCTTATTCTAAGGGATAGAAGGGCAGATGAGAATTAGGCAAGGAGGAGGTGGCTAGGGAAGGTACTTTTAGAAGCAGCTTTCTCCACCCATGTACAGTCCCTCCCTTGCACTCTGCTGTGTAAACCTAAGATTTTGATTGCTTGAATCTGTGGCTGTTGCCTCATGGAGTTTAATGAGGTTCATCCCATACAGAGAAGCTGCAGGACTTCTCAGATGGTTGTTACAGGGAGTGGCTTCTTGAATCAGAGCAATTCATATAATCTCTCCTCCACTGACAAGGGTCTGGCAGGATGTGTCTGCACTGCCAGACTTCCAATTCTAACAGTGCCAGCTTGTTTTGCCCAAACTGAGGGAGTGACCTCAGACAGTGTTTGCACAAATTTCAGTTTTAACTGGAACTTTTAGTTCTGCCTAGAGTTATATAGAGATCTAGGAAAAAAGGCAGCCACTTGAGGAAGAGTACACCTAGACACCAGTTCTGGAAGCAGCTAGGAAACCAAGATACCCCTCCCAGACATCCCATGGTCTTGATCCAGATATGTGAGAGCTCACTACTCCTCAGGGATGCCTAAAATCTGGGCAGCTGGAAGGGATTTGCCAAATCCATTTACTTATTCAGTTATCTATATTTTTTCAAGGGTCAACTATGTGCCTTCACTATACTATACGTACTGAAGATAAAATAATGGGTTAAAACAGCCAAGAGTTTACAGTCTGGCTAAATTTCTGTACTTGCTCTGACTGGGAATTGGCCAGCTCTTCTTGGTGATCATTACCTCCTCATTACCATAATAGTAGTTAGCATTTATGGACCTGGTGCCTATGTGCTAAAAACTTTTTAATGGCATATTTCTAACAAGATAAGTATTATCGTTATAGCCGTTTTTCAGCTGAGAAAGTGGAGATACATAGACAAGGTAACTGGACCAAATTTATAGCCTGCATTCATTGTGAGGGTGGGCAGGAGAAAGTGGAGATTTAGGATTCCTTCACCACATCCTAGGAACTTGGGTCTTGCTGGATCTTGATCTCTGTGGTTAGGGTCTGAACCAGGCCAGGCTCTGTTAGTATTGCATTAGTACAGTGCAGCCTCCAAACCCAGTGAGGATCATTCTGAGGAACGGGGATTATATTCAGGCCTTGAGTAAAAGAAGAGAAATAGGGTTGACAGTAGCTAGCTTTGGAATCTCAGGGGACCATACAGGCTCAGGAGAGGAAGGAAGATTCTTAGAGTTTGGAGATGGCTGCAGGTTTTCCTTTGGGTGGACCAGAGGATGAGGCTCTTTCTACTAAACTCTTATACTTTAAGGAGTCAACAGGACACCTAAATCTCACTTCCTGGGTTCAGAGGGTCAGCTGGACCTAACCCCAGCTGGTCAAGGAGACTGGCCAAACCTGAAGAGCAGGGTTCTGGCCAAGTAGTTCAGATTTAGTTAAGTTTTGTTCATGTAATACTGAAAAAGCTTCATGGATGTGATTCATTTTTAAAAGATTTAAGTGTAAAGTAACAGAGTTTAGGTTCCTCCAATTTGTAAACTCTGAACTATTTTACGAAGATAATAATATAATATAAATCACAATTCTCTTTTTAAAACAAGATTCTCCCTAGTGTTCTTAAATCAGTAAATTTTGTGTTGCTCCTTCAAAGGAGATGTACCATATTCTTATTTATACATTTATACATACGTTTCTCTTCTCCAAGCCAAGGATGATGTATCTGTCTTTGAAGCTGCATTCAAATATTTACTGCATTTCAAATATTTACTGACTACTTTTTCAAAACAAAGTTGGAGTCATTATACTGTATATGATTTTGTATTATTTTTCTCCCTTAACATTTTCAGTAATATTCCAAAACATTTTCTTATGTCTATCAACAATTTATTACTCATATTATTTTGGAGGGGTGAATGATATTCTGCCGTTCAGATAGACTGTAATTATTTAACAGTTCCTCTCTTATTATTCCAAGTTTTCCTGCTTTCATTTTACTATTCATATTTATAACAGTGAGAAAAATCAGGAACAATCTGAATGCTAACACTGTCTTGAATACATTCGTCCATAAATCTTTTCAGTAAGTTATTATATCAATACTAGGTCAAATTTTGATACTTTAAATTTTCTTGTAAAGAGTCTCAGTAATCATCAGTACGGTTGTATTACTTTATTTGGGTCTAGGAAAGTTACTTAAACGTTCTGTGCCTCAGCATCCTCATCTCTAATACAGGAATCACAATGTACCTACTTTATAGAGTTGAGGCGATATATGGAAGGTACTGCACATTCTGTGTAACTGTTCGCTATTTTTATTGTGCTCCCACCAACAGTGTACATTAATGCCATTTTTCTTTTTTTTTTTTCCGTACGTGGGCCTCTCACTGTTGTGGCCTCTCCCGTCGCAGAGCACAGGCTCCGGACGCGCAGGCTCAGCGGCCATGGCTCACGGGCCCAGCCGCTCTGCAGCATGTGGGATCTTCCCGGACCGGGACACGAACCCGTGTCCCCTGCATCGGCAGGCGGACTCTCAACCACTGCGCCACCAGGGAAGCCCATTAATGCCATTTTTGTGGCAACTTTGACAGCTCTTCCTTTTGTTATATATTAAAGAATACTAGCTTAATGGGTAAAAGTTATCCCTTTTGTTTGCACTTTGATTACTAGCAAAGGTTGACATTTTATTTTGTATTTGTTTAGCCCCTTGTAGTTCTTTTTCAAGAATTTTATTTATTTGTTAACTGGATTCTCTTTTTTTTTTTCCCATCAATTTTATGAGCTCTTTTTATGGTGACCCTTTCCTATCTGTCATCTATGTTACAGGTATTTTTCTGGTTTGTAAGAAACCATTTTTTTCCTCTAGTTATATTTGATTGTGGGTCAAAAAGGACTAAGAAGGCCTCAAGAAAAAAGTCACACTTGGTCTGCCTGTTGAGCAGAGACAAATGGGTTTTGCAAACTGCAGGGGCAGTGACAGTAGTTAAGGAGAAAAAGTCCTGCACTAGGGATCAGAGACCATAGTTTTACTCCAGATTCTGTCCCTTGGACAAGCCAGTTAACAAGCCTGAACTCACATACTGATCTATAAAATGGCTCTTATTAATGATTACAGAGTTCCCATCAAGATCAAATGAGTTAGCATATATTGTTTCTGCATAAATTAAAGGAACCCCAAGTAACTGAGCTTAATGCCATTTAAAAAATTTTTGATATCTACATATATAAGAAGTCAACTTTGCATTTTAAACCTCCTCTGTTTTGTCACAATGGGCTTTCTAGGCCCCCTGGCCTGGTTAGCTTGTTATGCAGGTATCAGATCAATTGACCTTCTGCTGGAATCCGCCCCCAACCCCTCCTCAAATAGGTCAAATCTCACATTATTGTCTTATGGTGTTACTGGACTCTTTTCAGATTCTTGGACAGCAATACCATAGAAATGAATATTGCTTCCAAAATACACTTAAGCAAGCAACCTTTTTCTTTTTTTTAACATCTTTATTGGAGTATAATTGCTTTACAATTGTGTGTTAGTTTCTGCTTTATAACAAAGTGAATCAGTTAAACATATACATATGTTCCCATATCTCTTCCCTCCTGCGTCTCCCTCCCTCCCACCCTCCCTATCCCACCCCTCTAGGTGGTCACAAACCACCAAGCTGATCTCCCTGTGCTATGCGGCTGCTTCCCACTAGCTATCTATTTTACATTCGGTAGTGTATATATGTCCATGCCACTCTCTCACTTTGTCACAGCTTACCCTTCCCCCTTCCCATATCCTCAAGTCAATTCTCTAGTAGGTCTGTGTCTTGATTCCTGTCTTACCCCTAGGTTCTTCATGACCTTTTTTTTTTCCCCCTAGATTACATATATAGGTGTTACCATACAGTATTTGTTTTCCTCTTTCTGACTTACTTCACTCTGTATGACAGACTCTAGGTCGATCCACCTCACTACAAATAGTTCAATTTCGTTTATTTTTATGGCTGAGTAATATTCCATTGTATATATGTGCTGCACCTTCTTTATCCATTCATCTGTCAATTTACACTTAGGTTGCTTCAATGTCCAGGCTATTGTAAATAGAGCTGCAATGAACATTTTGGTACAGGACTCTTTTTGAATTATGGTTTTCTCAGGGTATATGTCCAGTAGTGGGATTGCTGGGTTGTATGGTAGTTCTATTTTTAGTTTTTTAAGGAACCTCCATACTGTTCTCCATAGTGGCTGTACCAATTTACATTCCCACCAACAGTGCAAGACGGTTCCCTTTTCTCCACACCCTCTCCAGCATTTACTGTTTGCAGATTTTCTGATGATGGCCATTCTGACCGGTGTTAGGTGATACCTCAGTGTAGTTTTGATTTGCATTTCTCTAATGATTAGTGATGTTGAGCATTCTTTCATGTGTTTGTTGGCAATCTGTATATCTTCTTTGGAGAAATGTCTATTTAGGGCTTCTGCACATTTTTGGATTGGGTTGTTTGTTTTTTTGTTATTGAGTAGCATGAGCTGCTTGTAAATCTTGGAGATTAATGCTTTGTCAGTTGCTTCATTTGCAAATATTTTCTCCCATTCTGAGGGTTGTCTTTTCATTTTGTTTATGGTTTCCTTTGCTGTGCAAAAGCTTTGAAGTTTCATTGGGTCCCATTTGTTTATTTTTGTTTTTATTTCCATTTCTCTAGGAGGTGGGTCAAAAAGGATCTTGCTATGATTTATGTCATAGAGTGTTCTGCCTATGTTTTCCTCTAAGAGTTTGATAGTTTCTGGCCTTACATTTAGGTCTTTAATCCATTTTGAGCTTATTTTTGTGTATGGTGTTAGGGAGTGTTCTAATTTCATACTTTTACGTGTAGCTGTCCAGTTTTCCCAGCACCACTTATTGAAGAGGCTGTCTTTTCTCCACTGTATATTTTTGCCTCCTTTATCAAAGATAAGGTGACCATATGTGCGTGGGTTTATCTCTGGGCTTTCTATCCTGTTCCATTGGTCTATATTTCTGTTTTTGTGCCAGTACCATACTGTCTGGATTACTGTAACTTCGTAGCATAGTCTGAAGTCAGGGAGGCTGATTCCTCCAGCTCCGTTTTTCATTCTCAAGATTGCTTTGGTTATTCGGGGTCTTTTGTGTTTCCATACAAATTGTGAAATTTTTTGTTCTACTTCTGTGAAAAATGCCAGTGGTAGTTTGAAAGGGATTGCATTGAATCTGTAGATTGCTTTGGGTAGTAGTCATTTTCACAATGTTGATTCTTCCAATCCAAGAACATGGTATATCTCTTCATCTATTTGTATCATCTTTAATTTCTTTCATCAGTGTCTTATAATTTTCTGCATACAGGTCTTTTGTCTCCTTAGGTAGGTATATTCCTAGGTATTTTATTCTTTTTGTTGCAGTGGTAAATGGGAGTGTTTTCTTGATTTCACTTTCAGATTTTTCATCATTAGTGTATAGGAATGCCAGAGATTTCTGTGCATTAATTTTCTGTCCTGCTACTTTACCAAATTCACTGATTATCTCTAGTAGTTTTCTGGTAGCATCTTTAGGATTCTCTATGTATATTATCACATGATCTGCAAACAGTGACAGCTTTACTTCCTCTTTTCCAATTTGGATTCCTTTTATTTCTTTTTCTTCTCTGATTGCTGTGGCTAAAACTTCCAAAACTATGTTGAATAAGAGTGGTGAGAGTGGTCAACCTTGTCTTGTCATGATCTTAGTGGAAATGGTTTCAGTTTTTCACCATTGAGGATGATGTTGGCTGTGGGTTTGTCATATATGGCCTTTATTATGTTGAGGAAAGTTCCCTCTATGCCTAATTTCTGCAGGGTTTTTATCATAAATGGGTGTTGAATTTTGTCAAAAGCTTTCTCTGCATCTAATGAGATGATCATATGGCTTTTCTTGTTCAATTTGTGGATATGGTGTATCACGTTCATTGATCTGCATATATTGAGAATCCTTGCATTCCTGGAATAAACCCCACTTGATCATGATGTATGATCCTTTTCATGTGCTGTTGGATTCTGTTTGCTAGTATTTTGTTGAGGATTTTGGCATCTATGTTCATCAGTGATATTGGCCTGTAGTTTTCTTTCTTTGTGACATCTTGGTCTGGTTTTGGTATCAGGGTGATGGTGACCTCGTAGAATGAATTTGGGAGTGTTCCTCCCTTTGCTATGTTTTGGAAGAGTTTGAGAAGGATAGGTGTTAGCTCTTCTCTAAATGTTTGATAGAATTCACCTGTGAAGCCATCTGGTTTGGGCTTT
This sequence comes from Monodon monoceros, assembly GCF_005190385.1. Classification (NCBI taxonomy): domain Eukaryota; kingdom Metazoa; phylum Chordata; class Mammalia; order Artiodactyla; family Monodontidae; genus Monodon; species Monodon monoceros. The sequence goes on from NW_021703768.1 coordinate 124,380,703, forward strand.
TGTTTGCTGGAAGATTTTAATTGCAGTTTCAATTTCAGTGCTTGTGATTGGTCTGTTCATATTTTCTATTTCTTCCTGGTTCAGTCTTGGCAGGTTGTGCATTTCTAAGAATTTGTCCATTTCTTCCAGGTTGTCCATTTTATTGGCATAGAGTTGCTTGTAGTAATCCCTCTTGATCCTTTGTATTTCAGTAGTGTCAGTTGTTACTTCTTTTTCATTTCTAATTCTATTGATTTGAGACTTCTCCCTTGTTTTCTTGATAAGTCTGGCTAATGGTTTATCAATTTTGTTTATCTTCTCAAAGAACCAGCTTTTAGTTTTATTGATCTTTACTATCGTTTCCTTCATTTATTTCTGATCTGATCTTTATGATTTCTTTCCTTCTGCTAACTTTAGGGTTTTTTTGTTCTTCTTTCTCTAATTGCTTTAGGTGCAAGGTTAGATTGTTTATTTGAGTTGTTTCCTGTTTCTTAAGGTGGGATTGTATTGCTATAAACTTCCCTTTTAGAACTGCTTTTGCTGCATCCCATAGGTTTTGGGTTGTCGTGTCTCCATTGTCATTTGTTTTTAGGTATTTTTTAATTTCCTTTTTGATTTCTTCAGTGATCACTTCGTTATTAAGTAGTGTATTGTTTAGCCTCCATGTGTTTGTAATTTTTACAGATCTTTTCCTGTAATTGATATCTACTCTCACAGTGTTGTGGTCGGAAAAGATACTTGATACCATTTCAATTTTCTTAAATTTACCAAGGCTTGATTTGTGACCCAAGATATGATCTATCCTGGAGAATGTTCCATGAGCACTTGAGAAAAATGTGTATTCTGTTGTTTTTGGATGGAATGTCCTATAAATATCAATTAAATCCATCTTTTTTAATGTATCAATTAAAACTTGTGTTTCCTTATTTATTTTCATTTTGGATGATCTGTCCATTAGTGAAAGTGGCATGTTAAAGTCCCCTACTATGATTGTGTTACTGTCAATTTCCCCTTTTATGGCTGTTAGTATTTGCTTTATGTATTGAGGTGCTCCTATGTTGGGTGCATAAATATTTACTATTGTTATATCTTTTTCTTGCATCGATCCCTTGATCATTATGTAGTGTCCTTCTTTGTCTCTTGTAATAGTCTTTATTTTAAAGTCTATTTTGCCAGATATGAAAATTTCTACTCGAGCTTTATTTTGATTTCCATTTTCATGGAATATCTTTTTCCATCTCCTCACTTTCAGTCTGTATGTGTCCCTAGGTCTGAAGAGGGTCTCTTGTAGACAGCATATATATGGGTTTTGTTTGTGTATCCATTCAGCCAGTCTGTGTCTTTTGGTGGGAGCATTTAATCCATTTACATTTAAGGTAATTATCAATATGTATGTTCCTATTCCCATTTTCTTAATTGTTTTGGGTTTGTCATTGTAGGTCTTTTCCTTCCCTTGTGTTTCTTGCCTAGAGAAGTTCCTTACGCATTTGTTGTAAAGCTGGTTTGGTGGTGCTGAACTCTCTCAGCTTTTGCTTGCCTGTGAAGGTTTTAATTTCTCCATCAAATCTGAATGAGATCCTTGCTGGGTAGAGTAATCTTGGTTGTAGGTTTTTCTCCTTCATCACTTTAAATATGTCCTGCCACTCCCTTCTGGCTTGCAGAGTTTCTGCTGAATGATCAGCTGTTAACCTTATGGGGATTCCCTTGTGTGTTATTTTTTGTTTTTCCCTTGCTGCTTTTAATATGTTTTCTTTGTATTTAATTTTTAATTGTTTGATTAATATGTGTCTTGGTGTGTATCTCCTTGGATTTATCCTGTATGGGACTCTCTGTGCTTCCTGGACTTGATTAACTATTTCTTTTCCCATATTAGAGAAGTTTTCAACTATAATCTCTTCAAATATTTTCTCAGTCCCTTTCTTTTTCTCTTCTTCTTCTGGGACCCCTATAATTCGAATGTTGGTGTGTTTAATATTGTCCCAGAGGTCTCTGAGACTGTCCTCAGTTCTTTTCATTCTTTTTTCTTTATTCTGCTCTGCAGTAGTTATTTCCACTATTTTATCTTCCAGGTCACTTATCTGTTCTTCTGCCTCAGTTATTCTGCTATTGATCCCTTCTAGAGTATTTTTAATTTCACTCATTGTGTTGTTCATCATTGCTTGTTTCCTCTTTAGTTCTTCTAGGTCCTTGTTAAATGTTTCTTGCATTTTCTCTATTCTATTTCCAAGATTTTGGATCATCTTTACTATCATTATTCTCAATTCTTTTTCAGGTAGACTGCCTATTTACTCTTCATTTGTTGGTCTGGTGGGTTTTTGCCTTGCTCCTTCATCTGCTGTGTGTTTTTCTGTCTTCTCATTTAGCTTATCTTACTGTGTTTGAGGTCTCCTTTTCACAGGCTGCAGGTTCGTAGTTCCCATTGTTTTTGGTGTCTGTCCCCAGTGGCTAAGGTTGGTTCAGTGGGTTGTGTAGGTTTCCTGGTGGAGGGGACTAGTGCTTGTGTTCTGGTGGATGAGGCTGGATCTTGTCTTTCTGGTGGGCAGGTCCACGTCTGGTTGTGTGTTTTGGGGTGTCTGTGGCCTTATTATGACTTTAGGCAGCCTCTCTGCTAATGGGTGGGGTTGTGTTCCTGTCTTGCTAGTTGTTTGGCATAGGGTGTCCAGCACTGTAGCTTGCTGGTCATTGAGTGAAGCTGGGTCTTGGTGTTGAGATGGAGATCTCTGAGAGATTTTCCCCATTTGATATTACGTGGAGCTGGGAGGTCTCTTGTGGTCCAGTGTGCTGAAGTTGGCTCTCCCACCTCAGAGGCACAGCACTGAGTCCTGGCTGCAGCACCAAGAGACTTTCATCTACACGGCTCAGAATAAAGGGGAGAAAAAATAGAAAGAAAGAGGATAAAATAAAATAAAATAAAGTAAGATAAAATAAAGTAAAGTTATTAAAATAAAAATAATTATTAAGAAAAAAAATTTTTAAGTAAAAAAACAAAAAAAACAGATGGGCAGAACCCTAGGACAAATGGTAAAAGCAAAGCTATACAGACAAAATCTCACACAGAAGCATACACATACAGACTCACAAAAAGAGGAAAAGGGGAAAAAATAATATATCTTGCTCCCAAAGCACACCTCCTCAATTTGGGATGATTCGTTTTCTATTCAGGTATTACACAGATGCAGGGTAGTCAAGTTGATTGTGGAGATTTAATCCGCTTCTCTTGAGGCTGCTGGGAGGGATTTCCCTTTCTCTTCTTTGTTCTCACAGCTCCAGGGTTTCAGTTTTGGATTTGGCCCCGCCTCTGCGTGTAGGTCTCCTGAGGGCGTCTGTTCTCCGCTCAGACAGGACGGGGTTAAAGGAGCAGCTGATCCGGGGGCTCTGGCTCACTCCGGCCGGGGAGGAGGGAGGGGCACAGAGTGCGGGGCGGGCCTGCGGCGGCAGAGGCCGCTGTGACGTTGCACCAGTCTGAGGCGCGCCGTGTGTTCTCCCGGGTAAGTTGTCCCTGGATCAGGGGACCCTGGCAGTGGCGGGCTGCACAGGCTCCCGGGAGGGGAGATGTGGACAGTGACCTGTGCTCACACACAGGCTTCTTGGTGGCGGCAGCAGCAGCCTTAGCGTCTCATGCCCGTCTCTGGGGTCCGCGCTGTTAGCCGCGGCTCGCGCCCGTCTCTGGAGCTCCTTTAAGCAGTGCTCTTAATCCCCTCTCCTCACGCACCAGGTAACAAAGAGGGAAGAAAAAGTCTCTTGCCTCTTCGGCAGGTGCAGACATTTCCCCGGACTCCCTCCTGGCTAGCCGTGGTGCACTAACCCCCTGCAGGGTGTGCTCACGCCGCCAAGCCCAGTCCTCTCCCTGCCCTCCGACCGAAGCCCGAGCCTCAGCTCCCAGCCCCCGCCCGCCCCGGCGGGTGAGCAGACAAGCCTCTCGGGCTGGTGAGGGCTGGTCAGCACTGATCCTCTGTGCAGGAATCTCTCCGCTTTGCTCTCCGCACTCCTGTTGCTGTGCTCTCCTCCATGGCTCCGAAGCTTCCCCCCTCCGCCACCCGCAGTCTCCGCCCGCGAAGGGCCTCCTGGTGTGTGGAAACCGTTCCTTCTTCACAGCTCCCTCCCACTGGTGCAGGTACCGTCCCTATTCTTTTGTCTGTGTTTATTCTTTTTTCTTTTGCCCTACCCAGGTACGTGGGGAGTTTCTTGCCTTTTGGGAGGTCTTAGGTCTTCTGCAAGCGTTCAGTGGGTGTTCTATAGGAGCAGTTCAACGTGTAGATGTATTTCTAATGTATCTGTGGGGAGGAAGGTGATCTCCGCGTCTTACTCTTCCGCCATCTTTCTCTCTAGCCACAAGAAAGCTTTTTATTAAAAGAGATCGCTTGTGCACAAGGGAGAAATGCCAGTTCCCTGAATAGGAGGGACGAGTTGCTTTAACAACAATAGGGAGGGTTTCTCTCATAGATCACTGATAATTTTCAGAAATCATCAAACGTTTTTGATCAGCAGCCTGTGGCTCCATGGTAGCTATCAGGAATAGGGACTGATTTTTCTTGGGAAAAGAAATGCATGAGAATTTTCTGCAAGAGAGCATAGGAATGGATAAAGTTAAAATCTGTAGTTGAGCTTATTGTCTTGTGGCAATTAGGTATACTCCTTATTGTAACAGAGGTAAAGTTAATCTTTTATTCCTTCGAACCCGTTTTTTTTTTTTTTTTTCTTCTGGGGCTCAGGCCCCCTGGGCCTTTGTTTTTTTAGCTTCCAGGGCCTATTTTGTTCAAGGCCATTCCCTGGTCCTTTTCTAAAATGGCTGTATTCTTGTCTGCCTGTCTCAATAGCACAATGTGCCTCTTAGTTATAGTACTCGACAGAGCTACAGTCTCACATTTACTTATGAGACTACTTGAGAAATGTCGAGTTCTCCCTCTAGGCTGCCAGCTCTGTAAGGGCAGAAACCATGCTTTTTTTTGCTCACTATAATGTTCTATGTGTTTGCTATGTCTGAGTAGGCCTTTGATTAATATTTCCGAATGATTTGTGGGATGGTTGGATATGCATAAAAGCATTTCAGAGGGCATAACAATGTAAGAAACATGTAAGGAATGAATATGTCATGTTAGAGTGTTGATGAGGAGAAAAGAATGTCTGGATCAGAGAGTAGTATGTGGAGGAGAACCATGGGAGATGAGACTGGAAAGGGGGACTGCGTCTGATCATGGAGAGCCTTGGGTACCAGGTGGAAGCGTTTTAGTGAATGACTCATGTGGTTGGGAGCCATCAAAGAATTCTGAGCAGGTGTGGAGCATAAATGATTTGTGTAAAGAGGATGCATGTGGCGTGTAGAGTGGATTGGAAAAGAAAGGCTGGAGGGGGGGAACCCAGTTAGGAATTTGTTGCAATATTACCTTTTAAAAACCATCAAGCACCTGCTTCGGTCTGCTTCCATTGGGACAGGGGAAGGGGGGCAGATGTGAGTGACATTTCCAGAAAAGAATTGACATTACTGTTGGCATTATCTGGCAGAGAGAGAGAGAGAGAGAGAGAGAGAGAAAGAAAGTCTAACTACGAGTGATAAAATATTAGTTCTGGAAGGAGCCTATTGGATCATCTCAGGTAACATTCTCAACTTTACAGTTGGGAAGTTGAGGCCAAGAAAAGAAACAGAACTGCTAATGCTGCACAGCACACACCATATTAGTAACAGACAGGAATCATGAAGACAGTTTTCCTGAATCACACTCATTGTCTTTTTTTTACTCAGTAACTAAGGGAATGTGTCTTTGTTACAAACAATGAGGTGAGTTAGTAAGGGGATTATGAGTTATATTTTATATAGGTTTGGTTTGGAAAAATGGTGAGACAATCAAATGAAAATGGCAGGCATGTGGTGGGAAGGGAGTCTGGTAGGGAGGTCAGAACTGAGGTTACATACTTTAGACTTGGTAGCACAGAGATGGTGACTTCGGATGAGCTGAAATTTTTCATTGTGAATTCATTTATTGTCCCTTCAGTTTCCCATTTTTGAAAAAAAACCTGATGATATTCAGTAGAGGTTTATTAAACACTTACCATATGATAAATAGTTAACCAGCATCTTTTTTTTTTTTTTTTTTTTTTCGGTACGCGGGCCTCTCACTGTTGGGGCCTCTCCCATTGCGGAGCACAGGCTCTGGACGCGCAGGCTCAGCGGCCATGGCTCACGGGCCCAGCCGCTCCGCGGCATGTGGGATCTTCCCGGACCGGGGCACGAACCCGTGTTCCCTGCATTGGAAGGCGGACTCTCAACCACTGCGCCACCAGGGAAGCCCCAGCATCTTCTTTAAAGTTGTCATGAACCCTATGAAGGAGATACTATTGCTCTTATTGCTCCATTTTACAATGAGGAAGCAGGGTCAACTTTCCCAATGTCTATCAAATTCCTGGCAATCATTTAAAGCAGGCTTTCTCAATCTCAGCACTATAGACATTTTTGGCTGGGTAATTGTTTTGTTGGGTAAGGGTTGAGGGAAGCTGTCCTGTGCTTTTTAAGATGTTTGGCAGCATCCCTGGCCTCTGTGCATTAGGTGTCAGTAGGACTCCCCCCTAGCTGTGACAATCAAATAGGTCTACAGACACTGTCAAAGTTTCCCTGGTTAAGTTCAATTTACCTCCTCTATTAAAAATGTTGCCCAGAAGTTTCAACCTTAGGTGATATATTCTTCCACTGTATTCTTGTGCCACTTATTGCCAAATTTTAAATAATTTGATTTTGTTTTTTATACACCCTGTCTTCCCAAGAAGCTTATGAAGTTTTTGAAGACAAAGTCTTTTATATTTAATACAATGTTGGAAGCAAGCATCTTTCATCTTTGTTCTCTCTTCTCCATTCCTAATGTCATCCACTCCCACCCCACCCCAGTTTAGACCCTCATAAGTCTTACCTAAACTGTTGAAATAACTTAGCTCATCTCCCAGCCTATATTCTCCCCTCTTCAAACTACATCATTCATTCCCTAGTTGAAGACTCTCCCTGAAACACAAATATGATAATATGATAATGCATTTCTTTCCTGCATAAAACTTTACTCAGAAGCCATCCTTAGCCTAATATTAAAGGTATTCCACATTCTGGTCCCAGTATTTCTTTCAAAAGTGTTTTTTCATCACTTATTTATGGGTAAGCTTGGCTCCAGTCAAAAATAAAGATGTTCACTTTATATGTCCTATGGCTTCCTATCTCCATGCTGTCCCTGCTCTTTTTTCTGTCCTAGTCCTTTGATTTCTCTCCATCCTTCAAAGCTAAGCTCAAATACCAAAGATGCACATTCCCACTTTCTCCCTTTAAGCAGGAAGGTGTTTCATTCTTCTTTAGACACCTACAAACTTCTACCAATACTACTCTTATGCCTCTTAGTAATACCTATCTGTGTCAGAATTAGGTATGTGCGTGTGTGTTTTTTCCTTTTCCTTTGTGGGTTTTAAAGTCAAACAGAACAGTGTTTGAATCCTAATACTAACTAGCCGTGTTACCTTGGGTGAATTAATTTCACTAATTTAACTCACTAGCCCTCTGTTTTATTTCTTCACTCTTAAAATGGGGATAAAGTAGTAGCTACTGCCTAGTGTTATTTGAGAATTAAATAAAAATTAAGGAAAAGTGCTTGACATAGAGCTTGGCAGATTGGAAAATAGTGAGTGCTCATAAGTATTACCTACTAATTTTCATCATAATCCTTATCATTATTGTCAACTTTCTCTGAAATAGGCAGGCTAGATCAATTCGTTTTATACTTTGCTTGGTGATGATGAATAAGAGATTTACTCGTGAAGACTGACAAGGGAAGTGTCAGGAATTTAAAGTTACTGATTATAGAACTAATACAGAAATGATACATGCCAGTTCTAACCCCTCAGAGGGAAGTAGCTTCTGAAAGGATTTTTTGCAATAGAAATTAGGGGACTTAGTGGATAATGAGGCCGGCCCTACTGAGAGCACTCATAGGAGCTCATTGGAAGTTTCCCATGGCACAGAGAGAATGCTGTGTGCTAAAGCAGACGGCACAACATCAGAGAGCAGTGGGTAGATGAAGAGCATGGAGCTGAAATACAAAAGACTGAATGGGAATGCGTGGTTCAGGGAACGTGAACTAAAACCCTGGTTTTTCAGTCTGAAGTAAACAGTTCCACTTGGCTGCCAGAACCTGTTTCGGTACAAAGCCCAGTTTGTCAGATAGATGATGTCAATTTGTGGTCGAAGTCATTACCAGGAGCCAGGCTGATGGATTCATCACAGACTTATGTCAGAACCAAGGCTAATGCTCTCAGTGAAACAGGGTAGAGCAGGAAGAGGTGAGATTTTGAGACTTAATATACCTGTGATGAGTTGGGCACACAATCTAGGAGGGCCGCAAAGGTAGTTTAAAAGAGGGCTCTGATATGTCTAGGTGCTCTGGCCACATACAGGGTGTAGAACTATACTGAGGTTTGTGGGTAGCTTCAGAAGACAGGGCTAACCAATATGAATTGACATTTTGGGGAAAACCCTGGAGAACAGGTAATCATAATATTAATAATGGCCAACATTTATTGAGCAAATACTATACACCAGCTGCTGTGCTAAGAGCTGTGTATGCATTGTGTCTTTTAACCTATATAGTAACTCTATGAAACAGGTGCTATTGTTATCCTCATTTTAAAGATGTATGAAGCAAGGTGCAGATGTTAAATAATTTGCTCATCAACACATTTGAGTAAGTAGCAAAGGTGAGGTTTGAATCCAGGTTGTTTTCATTTTACTGTAGCACGTCTACTCTTAACTATTAGAAATGTTGCAGTTCAGAAGAGACTGAAAGACCATGTGGTACAATTTTCTGATTCTATAGAAAAGCTAACTAAAGTTCAAATGCAGGAGTTACTCATTAAGTTCCATGGGGAAGCAAGCAATGGCAGAACTGGAGTGGAAGGCTCAGACTTCCTTTATATTATGCTCTACTAGAAAGGAGCCTAGGGTTGTAGGAGCAGGACGGCTCCCTTGGTCCCTTAGCCTTATACTTCTCTTGACTAGGACAATGATTGGCCCAGAACCTGGGCAGGATAAGCCTGAAGGAGCACCTGTGTGACCAGTACATACAGATTCAAGGGCTGCATGTGCAGAAAGCCAGATAGCTTGCCCCTCTGCGATGGCCAGCCCAACAGAAGTGAGACAGAGGGGTAGACATGCCATTTGCCCCTGTGATCCTTTCATTCTTTTCCCTCACTTGAGCAGATTGCCTCATGAATGATCAATCAGACCTTATTTTACAAGAAAATGGATGCATTGCAAACTTTAAATGTGCCATCATTTCCCAATTGGAGAGAAATTTGAGTGCCCTTTGCAGGTGGATCCCCATCAGATATGGGAAAAATGTACTGATTCAAAATGGAAAATACACTTATATGAGAAATCATCCATCAGAAAGAAAGAAAGTAAAAGATTATCATAAGGCGTGATAAATGAGATTAAAACTTTTGTTTTTTCAACTTCATGTTCAAGAAATGCTCAACAAGCATCTTCCTGAGAATGTGATGCCTATTAAAATCATTTTCATGGAATAATTATTGCAATTACAAGGAAAGAATTGTATATCACGTGGTTAAAAGCAGGAACTCACCAGATGCCTGTGTTATTTTGGTGGGTTGGACAAGAAGTGAAGGAAGCTCAGCAAAAGTCTAACGATTAATTTCTGTTGCTAGCATTGTATGTTTCCCAGTGCACTGTATTCCCCAAATGTCTCCACAGATGGGATAACGTTTCTTAATATTTAGTTTCAATGGTGGATACCAGATATAGGACTTGGATGTCTACTTTCTGAAAGTCTATATGAATGGTCATAGAGAAGTATGCCTTATAATATTTTTGTTCTTATTGACCTTTTTCTTTAAAATGTATCCTGTCCCAACCAGCACTGATATTGTCATCATTACACTGCATTATATTTCCAATGACAATTCTGTTTAATTACCTATCTCCAACTCTGAGCAACTGCAAGCCCCGTGGGGACAGAACCAGGTCCCTTTTGTCTCCTACAAAAATGAATTTACTCTTCAAACTCCAGCTCTAACTTAACCTGCACTGTGAAGTTCTCATCAGATTTGATTTGATTTAATTGTTACCTCCCTTTGTTTCTATGGCACTCTAAGCTGTTAGAGTAGTATTTATTACACGGTATTATAGGTAATTGGATGTGTCATGCTTTTTGCCATATGTTGAATTCATTTTTGAACAAACACCTTCCTTATTCATATTCCTAGTATAGCACTTGTAATATTTTGGTGTTGTGACTTAGTAACTAGGCCTATCTCAGAAATCTCTCATTCAATCTTTCCAAAACTGATAATTTTACCCCTAAAATATGCCCTTCCTTTTATATCCCTGGTGTTGTTGATGGATCTTTATCTACACATTCTAACTTGCCAGAACTCTGGAATTTAATCCTTTCTGCCTTTTCACTATCCACTCTCTACATCCAATTCATCACTAAATTCTATTAAATTTACCTTCTGAATAACCATTGTCTCTATTCCTTCCATTTCCATGGTTACTTGACTTAATTGAAAGTGGTCTTAATTGAAGTGGCCTCACCCTTCCTCTTTAATCCATATTTGGCAAAGTTGTCAAAGTTAAATTCTAAAGAAAATAAATAAAATCAGGTATTTTTCTTGCTTAGATTTCTTAAATACTCCAAATCCCAACCCATTACCTATAGCATGCACCCAATACTTTCTAGGATTTCAAATAAAGATCTTTATGGTTCAGGTACTTCTTTGGATTAATGCCATGGACCCCATTTTTTCATTCCACAAACATTCACTGGATGTTTTGCTTGTATCCATTCATTACGAGCCACTGGGCAAGGCACTGTGTATAATATATAGGAAGCATATTATAACACATATACTGCATATCATATATATGGGTATCACATATATTGGGCAAGATGATGAAAAGGACATAGTGAAGACTTTGAGAAGCTAATACTAGTAAAGAAGACCTCTATATACACTCACACATGTGACTAGGTGTCATGTCACTAATATCATGTTAGAGAAAACACACAATTTTATGGGCATGAGAGAAGAGATGTCTCTACTTCAGAAAGTCAAGAGGCATCAAAGAAGACATTTGAGTAGTTAAGCAGGAATTTGTCAAATGGACAGAGGGGAGGGAATCATTCCAAGCACAGGTGATAACACAAACAAAGACAAGGAGACCTGTAAGAAATTACTGGATTTGGGGAAAGACTAGTGTGAGGGTGTAGGTTGTTGTTGTGAGGGACAGTTACTGGAGAGGAGACTGGCAGGGTCTCCTGGGCTAGATTAAGAGGAACATTTATGCAATCCTAATGATTGTGAACTTCCCCTTACTTAAAGGCCTTTACAGTTCTTTATTACTCAGAAAATAGTGAAACAATAATATTTTCATGTCAAATAGATGACCCTGTGTGTGCTCCTGTGTGTGATGAGGAGGAGAGAAACTGGAAGCACAGAAATCAGTATAGACACAATTAAAATGACCTGGGTTTGAGAAGAATGAGGATGTGAACTAACGTGGTGTTGATGGCAGTAAAGAGTAGGTGCTGGATTCCAAAGAGAATCTTAAGTTTGACTTAACAGGACTTTGTTAAATTGAGGTGTGCTCAGAGTGAAAGAAAGGAAAGAATGTGATATGGTAGGTGAATGAAACTGGTGACCAACATGAAAGGGAGGCATGATTCTTCATCAGTATACACTAACCCTGAAGGTCCCTGACATTCAGTTCAATAAATGAGAATTTTAGTTTTTGAACAGTGAAGCAAAACATAATGAAAAACAAAACACAGCAAACAAACAAATACAGAAGGCTATCTTCTCTTTGTAGTACTCCTTTATCATGACAGATAAATGAGGATTATTGTGAACTATTTCAAGAGCAGTCCAAAAATATTAAATGGAAAATTCCATAAATAAATAATTCATATGTTTAAAATTGCACGCTCTTCTGAGTTGTGTGATGAAACCTCACAGTCCTGCTCTGTCATGCTCTGGGTGTGAATCAGCCCTTGAGCTTGAGTGGGACCTTATGCCTTAGCTCCTCTGTCTAAAGAGTTTCGAGTGGAGATGAGCTTTGTCATTTCTGGGCTGAGCATTTCACTGTAAGTTCCCTCCAGAGCACCCTGCCTGGACATTACCTGGCAGCATTCAGTATTGTGAGTCCTCTTCAGCCTGGGTCACTGAGTCATAAAATAAGCAGAGTCCCTGATCCACAATGGCCATGTGATGTTTTAAAAAATAACTTTTATAGTTCAAAGATACTGAGATTTTAGGATTGTTTGCAATGCAGCATCACCTGCCATATCCCCACTGATACATGTGGTTTCTATATAATCTAAAAAATGAGAATGGTAGTAACAGATATATGAAACAAGGTCTAATTTTGACATGAGTCATATATTATTTTTAAAATTTTATCTGTTTTTATAGGTGTTCCTTGACAGCCAAAACATGAGGATCTTCTTGATTCCTCTGCACTAAAAATGAAAGGCTTCTTAACTGGCACTGGATCAATTGTTTTATTTTTTAAGAACTTCATTGAGGCATAATTGATAGACACTAAACTGCACATGGTTAAGAGTACATAACTTGGTAGATTTTGACACATGCCTACACCCATCAAACTGTCACCTCAATCAAAACAATGAATATTTCCATAACTTTCAAACTTTTCTTTAAGGCCCTTGTAACTTATCTCTCCCACTCCCCCCTCCCTCCCCAGACTACTGATACATTCCGTCAAATGTTGTTGGACATTTGAGTTGATTCCAGTATTTGGCTATTACAATAAAACTGCTTTGAGCATTCCAGCACAAGTCTTTACATAAAAATATGCTTTCATTTGTCTTGAGTACCTAGGAGGAGAATGGCTAGAAATAGTAGGTGTAAGCTTAACTATTTAAAGAAACTGCCAAATTATTATTATTTATTTTATTTTTTTTGCGGTACGCGGGCCTCTCACTGTTGTGGCCTCTCCCGTTGCGGAGCACAGGCTCCGGACGCGCAGGCTCAGCGGCCATGGCTCATGGGCCCAGCTGCTCCGCAGCATGTGGGATCTTCCCGGACCGGGGCATGAACCCGTGTCCCCTGCATTGGCAGGCGGACTCTCAACCACTGCGCCACCAGGGAAGCCCCCAAATTATTTTTTTAAAGGGGTGTTCCACTCTGCAATACCACTGTGTATCATGAAGCTGCATATGAGAGTTCCTTCACATCTTCTCCAACACTTAGTATGGTCAGTCTTTTTAATTACAGTAAGTCCTGTACATACGAATGAGTTCCGTTCGGAGAGTGCATTTGTAAGTCCAATTTGTTGGTAAGTCCAACAAAGTTAGCCTAGATACACACCTAACACAATCAGCTATATAGCACTGTACTGTAATAGGTTTATAGTACTTTTCACACAAATAATACATAAAAAACAAACACAAACAGTAAACAAAACATTTTTAATCTTATAGTACAGTACCTTGAAAAGTACAGTACAGTACCAGCTACATCACTGCTGCTTTTACACTTGCTTCCAGACATCCTGGGCTTGAAATAAAGATACTATATTATTGTACTCTATACAGTATGTACAGTAAAGTACACAAAAGCACAACCGTTTGTAGAGGGTGCACACATGTGACAATGTACACCAGACACGTGAACCAACTTATGTGATTGGACATGTGAACGCATGTTCGCATCTTTGAAAGTTCACAACTTGAAGGTTCGTGTGTAGGGGACTTACTGTATAGTCACTCGATTAGGTGTGTGAGAGTATCTAATTGTGGTTGTACTTTTCATTTCCCCAGTTACTAATGATGCCAAACATTTTTTCATGTGCTTATGTGCTAATTGTTTCTTTCTGGTCGAATATCTGTTCAAATCTTTTCCCCATTTTTCAATTTGGCTTGAAATCCTGTTTCTATTATTGAGTTTTGAGAATTCTTTACAAAGAGGCACGAGAAAATTTGGGGGGTGATGGACATGTTTATTTCATTGATTGTGGTAATGGTTTTACATATGTATACATATGTCCAAAGTTATGAAATTGTACATTTAAAATATTTAGGGTATGCCAGTTATATCTCAAAAGAAAGAGTAGGGTGTGCATATTTGTAATTTCATATATTTATAATAAACAAGGAAGTTTAGTTAATTGAAATTATAACCTCATAAATAGATTTGAAATGGTTAATTGAATAATTGATTTACATTTATCCCTTCATGTTGATATTTTGCTATATTATTCTCAGAATTGCAATATCTAAGACAGTTAAGTTTATCAATTTTGCTAAATTTTGAAAATTCATTAGTACTGAAAAATTATTTATTTGTTAAATCAAACAATTAAAATACTTGAAAGGGAAATTAAGTTTGTAAATGTAGTTTTAAAAATTTTAGGGTATTTAATTGACTGCATTTAAAAAAGTTATCAATCAAGTATTTTTCAGAGGCTATTTACAAGTTGTAAAATAAAGAATGTTGCCCACCATCCAGTTCTACAAGGATTAAGTCATAAGCTATTGTAGTCACTGACAGACAGTGCACCCTGAAAGGAATTCAAGACGAAAAGGAGAATGAGGCACTCTGTGCTTTGGAAAAACAGGCCCCTTGGATAGTTAGATGTATATCTCAGGAAGAATTTTAATAAACCCAAGTTCATTCATCTTCCCATACATAGAAAAGAACTGAAATCATTGACTGAGATATCTGTTCCCTGTGACTAGCAGTTTTCTTTTACCAAGATGTGTGCTTGACTGAGTGTATTCCCTAGCCAAAGATCATATATATACTGGCTTCTCCCCCTACCTTTTTGGAGCAATTCCCTCAGAGCTACTGAGAGGCTGTTTCCCAGCCTATTGTCCTCAGTAAGCTCCTTGAATAAAGCTAAAACCTACAACTGTTAATATTGTGCATTTTTCTTTCAGTTGACAAAGTGATTTTTAAAATATGGTTAATTTAAAATGTTTTATAAATGGAACAACAGATTTGCAAATTAATTTAATTGCTTCAAAGGTAACCTCTAAGATTTTACTGCCTGAGGCAATTTTAATTTAGAGAGAAAAGCTATTATTCTGTGGCCTCTACAGCAGATCTCAAGGTACTGCCAATCAAGGTTTATTGACAGAACAAATAACTTCAGGACTTGTGGTATTGATCAGGAAAAGCACAAATCTAATAGCACCAAAGACAGATGGTTTTTCCTCACTTCTCACTGTGTCCATCTCCTCCAATTGTCCCTGTAGGAGAACCAAATTTGCCACCCCAAATTGTGCCTCTTTGGCATGAGGATTGATTTAGGCTGATTATTTTTAAGAACCAGAAGACTAAGGAGGCCTTTCTTTCTACCTCCCCCTTGGCTGCCTAACTAATTTAGATAAAAGGCCTGTTCCAGGAATAGAGCTATCATCAGAGATGTCTGCAAAGAATATGGCCTAGGTGTGGTGAGGGGGAAACTCAGGCAAGACCTAGATATCAGAGTCCAGTCTGTGTCCAATTGTCTCTGCACGGCCAGCAAACATTTTTTTACTAAACATTTGCTTTTCCATCACCGTGTAAATTACCTTCCTCCTCTTTGAAGTCCCAAACTACAACTCCGAACATCCTCTTTTGCCTTTAGCTAAAGATGATATTTAAGGTGTGGTCTTTGACCATTTGGGCAAGTTACTCATTTTACCTGGATCTCTCCTGTATATTCATGTTTTTTGACTTTTGTTTGATGTTTCTCCTGTTAATCTATCTCATGTCAATTTAATTTTTAGACCAGCCAAAAGAATCTAGAAGGGAAAATTTCTTCTTCCCCGACACATGCAGACATATGAAACACAGGCAAGTCCTCCTTGTTTTCAAAGAGGAAAACAAAATCCTAGAAATGGGATTGGAAAGAATGTTGCTTGAATGCCTGATTAAAAGTTTGGACTTTAAAGGAGATATATTGTAGGTATTTAAGCAGGAGAGGTACCTGATCAAAATTGTTTTTAGGAATATTGGTTTGGTGGTAGTTTGACAGGATTAGAATTAGGA
Source organism: Monodon monoceros (assembly GCF_005190385.1). Taxonomy (NCBI): domain Eukaryota; kingdom Metazoa; phylum Chordata; class Mammalia; order Artiodactyla; family Monodontidae; genus Monodon; species Monodon monoceros. The sequence goes on from NW_021703768.1 coordinate 124,396,723, forward strand.
GGGACCATACGCAGATGAGAAATAACGTGACATGAACTACTGGTAGTCTGAACTGGAGTGATAGCATAGAAATAGAAAGCGGAGGATAGGTTTAAGAAATAACTCAGAGGGAAACACTAAAAAGATTTGGTCACTGATTGAATCTGGATACCAAAGACAGGAGAGATTCTCAAGTGTTCATGCTTTGTTGATTGACCCTAAGAGAGCTCAGGAGGCAGAGGAGGACCTGACTGGGATGATGAACAATTATATCATCACTATAAAATTTATAGCCTAGTGGACATATAGATGTGAATATGTTATTGTATATCCACAGACCGGTGAATCACAGATAAAGCAATCAATCCATCAGCCCTGCAGAATATATGACAGTGCCTTTTGTCAATAATGAGGGGGGGAGTGGTTGAGGGGCTGGAGTTTAAAGTCTCAACTCAAGATATATCCTTGGGCTTCCCTGGTGGCGCAGTGGTTGGGAGTCCGCCTGCCGATGCAGGGGACACGGGTTCGTGCCCCTGTCCGGGAAGATCCCACATGCCGCGGAGCGGCTGGGCCCGTGAGCCATGGCCGCTGAGCCTGCGCGTCTGGAGCCTGTGCTCTGCAACGGGAGAGGCCACAACAGTGAGAGGCCTGCATACCCCCAAAAAAAAAAAAAAAAGATATATCCTTAATAAATACATTTAACCCTTGACCAATGCAGGGGCTGGGGTGCCAACCCTTCACACTGTCAAAAATCCACGTGTAACTTTACCGTTGGCCCTCTGTATTCGTTGTTCTGCATATGCACATTCAGCTAACCTCAGATTATGTAGCATAATTTGTATGGAGTACAAATTTAGTGAAAAAAATCTGCATATAAGTGGACCCATGCAGTTCACACTCTTGCAGTTCAAGGGTCAAATGTAATGTAACCCTTTTATAGATCATACTTTTTTTTCCAGATAAATTCACCATTTCTTCCAAATGTATATTGTTAGCAACATTTCCAAGGACCTCTTTGAATTTTGCTACTCATGGCTGCATGGACCTCCTTCCTCTCCCTTTTCCCAGTGTCATGCGGTCTCCTTTACTTTTGAGTCCATTAGGGCCTCTTCTCATCTCTTGCCAAAAAAGGCAATCTCAGAGGAATATTTATAATTGTGTGTGAAAGTAAGTCTATAACTTTAATATTTTAAGGAACTCAAATAAGGTGGTTGGTTCTCATCCCTGGCTGGTGAGCACTGACTTTCTTTCTCCCAGCAAAGCAGTTAAAAAATAATTTAATAGGAATTCCTTGGTGGTCCAATGGTTAGGACTCAGTGCTTTCACTACCCAGGCGGGGTTCAATCCCTGGCAGGGGAAATAAGATCCTGCAAGCTGCACAGTGCAGCCAAAAAAAAAAAAAAAAATTAATAAAGGATACAATTCTTATTGTAAAATTCTAAATCTGTGATCTTACTTGCCACCACTGAAACTCTAAATAGTTGAGCAACATAAAGTAAATCATGGGGGAAGTTTTAGTTTAATGAAAAAACAAAACAAAACACTGTGCTTGGGATCTATGACAAGAGAGTGTCTCTGTCTGGACATTAGTTTCTCCATCTGGGCAAAGAGGGTGCTAAGGACAGATTTAGTACTGTCATTCCTTGACCCTGATAAAGAAAACATAGCTGCATGGGGAGGAGGGGTGCCTATAAATTTTAACTGCATTTAGAGATTCTCAAATTGGTAGAGAGCAAAATAGGGTAGAAATTTGAGATTTGCATGGAATTGGAAGACCTGAATGAGTAACTCTGAACACCCTTTTGAATCTGAAGTCTATTCATTACAGGAAACAAATTACCCTCCTGCTTGTTTTATTTTTGTTTTTGGTTTAAGCTACCAAAACTAAGACTTGGGAAGGTAAGAATTCACCACTAAACCTTTACCTTTTTGAGTAAGACCCCTAGGGGTAGAGGAAGGATTATAGTAAAGCTAACTCAGTCTCCCTAAGTGATCTAGACTTGAAATCAAGTCCTAGTCACAAGGTTCAGCAAACTTTTTTGTAAAGGATTTTTGGTAAATATTTTTGGCTCTGCAGTTTACAGCTACTCAACTCTGCCATGTTGGCACTGGAGCAACCATCAACAATACCTAACTGAATGAGTGTGGCTCTTGTCAAAATCAGACAAGAGGCCAGATTTGGCCCATGGGCCATAGTTTAATGATCTCAGGAAATTAAAAGAGCATTGACATAAAAATCAATTTGACAGTGAGCTGGCCTTAAACTTGCTCTTCGACAAGTATGTGACTTCAAGAAATACCCTTTCCTTCTCTGGAACTTATAGTTAATATTGATTGAACATTTCTTATGTTGCCATATCTTTATGAACCTCACCTATTTAATGCTTAGAGCAACCTGATATTCAGGTGTTATTATTATCTTAGAACACAGCTTGTGAGTTTCTGAGTGACAATTTAAACCCAAGTCTTTTTATCTCTAAAGCTCATATTTTTAATTATAACCAAAGTGTTTCCTAGTAAAGTGGAGGATTTGGACTTAATGTTCCCTAATTGCTCTTCTGTAGTAAGTTTTTGGTGGAAATAAGAGAATTCTCTGTAGGATGTTTCCGTTTTTTTCTGGTCTGGTAACTGGGGATTTTCTTAAGAGATTTGCTGAATTTCTTTTGTTTGTTAGCTCTAAGCTTGTTTTTGCACTTGGTCAGCCACTGGAATGACAGACTTTGAGGAAACACTGATGCCTCTCTACTAAAACAAGGTTAACCAAGCTTCTCCACCCTCTGCAGAATGCCTTGCCTATGATGACCTGCCTCTTCCTAGTAATGACACTTCTATTAACTCAGAATTTTTGTGTTCCATTTTTTAAGAAAGAGCATTACATTTTTTTCAGTATTACATTTTTATATTTCTAAACTAATGAGAGATAAGGCACAGATATTCATTAAGAAAGACCACTAGGAGGTCACACATAATTTTTCTATCCAAGAACTACAGGTAGTCAAGGTTCCCTAACAGGCAGTAAAAATGTAAATGCTCTAATCAGCCTGTGCTCACTTAAAAACAATATTTCCCATGAAACATCTTTAGAAATCAGATTACGTGTAAAGATAGGAAAATCAAAGGCTTTAGAATTTGAGTAATATATTGAACGATGTGTACATAGTAAATGCTCAAGAAATGACAAGATTAATTTTCTTTTTGTGCCACTGCTTATTAGGCTTTAATTTAAAGAGAACTATGTTTGATGAAATTATCCATTTAGAATATATGCAAAATTTATAAAGCCAGCTGGAAAATAATTTGCAAGATTACATTACTAGGTATGTGGTACAATTTGTTTTTTAATCTATTGACTTTAGATGAAATAAAATATTTTGCTATTTAGTTGAAAGATCTATTAGGGAGAAAAATGTGCTCTAAAGACATTTTTTCCTTTATAAAAATTAAAGGGAATGGATGTCAGAAAGTAAGTGATACAGAAGGTAAAACTTGAAGGATAAGCAGAAGTAGGACCAGGGAAAGAGGAGGAAAATGGTGTCCAAAATAAAGGTAATTAATTCTTCTAGAATCTAGTTGACAGAGAGAGGGAAATGAGACAAGAAAAAAAATTCAGAGAGAGATACTGGAACCTGTTAAAAGGCAGGAGGAAGGGTAAGAAACAAAAGTTGAGAAAGAAGGAGGATGGTAGAGGAGAAAGGGAGATGGGGAGGTCAGAAAAGGGAACAGAGAAGAAATGAGAAGCTGCTGCAGAGAGAAAAGGTAAACAAAGACTCAAAAGCTGGAATGAGATGGGCAGAAGGGAAAACAATCACAGAGAGAATTAGTAAGAAGGAAAAAGAAGAAACTCAGGGGAAGAAAGGAAAGGGGAGGAGGAATGTGAGAACAGATTACAGGGAGCCCTCCCTATCATCCTCTTTTTGAAGTTTCCCCTTCCATGCAGCTTCCTTACTTCCTCCTCCTACGCCTCTTCACTTCTCTTAGTTTCAATCCTGACTCCAAAAGGGAGCAAGCAACCTGGTGAGATACTAGAAAGTACGGCAGAAAGGCTTCTAGGAGAAAGGCAGTATTCGTTGTGTCACATGACCTCCTCTGGGTTGGCAAATGCGTTTCACTTTAGATGCTGGCTTTGATTGATGACAGTGGCGCTGGCATGGAGGAGTCTCCTGGGCCCAGCAGAAAAGGGTGCAGAGATCAAACGGGGATCTCATGCCCTTGGTAATAGGTAGTGGCACCATCTAAATAACTGTTTGTCATCCTTGGGCTAGAACCAGAAATAAACTGACATCCCTGTTTCTTAAGACCCTCATTTTGTCTTTTTCTTCCCTTGGGTTCTTTTATGGTTTGAGAATGATTTTCCCAATTCCTGGTATCACACCTCTGAATATAAATAAGTTAAAAGTCCTGTTTTTCAGGGATTTTGTCCCTGGGGACCTTCTTAACTCTGTCATTCACCATGTTTATTTACCAAATATTGATCTTTCAGTAGATGTCAGACACATGGTAGAGAATGGTATTAAAATAAAAAAATAAGAAGGAGTTTCTGCACCTGAGTAGTTTGTAGTCAAGTGACATAATCTGGCCAGTAGTAGGGTAATTACAGCACTGCCTTGGGAGGGGAAAGCCTAGTGTGCTATGGGGGTGGGGTGTTGGGGTGGGATATCTCACCCAGCCTTGCAGGATGAAAGTTAGAAGGCAATGAAGGTCAGGAAGAAAGTCATACAAAAATTAAAACTTGAAACATTCATAGGATTAGAGCCAGGGAAAGAGAAGAAGGAAAATAGTGTTCTAGGCAAAGAAATAGCATGGCTTATTAGGGAACAGAAAGTAATTCAGCATGGATGAAAATAAGAGGGGGGGTGTGTGTTCAAATGATGTGTGCTACGGAGCAGAGGTGTGTTGGTAAATTTCTTCTCAAAAAAAAAAAAAAAAAAAGAGAGAGCCTTCGTTTGTAATTTTTGCCAATTTCTGTGGTGTAAATATTCTCACCAAGGCCAAATTCAAGCTACCAACAGTTTATCAACTGACTTGGAAATTTGTGAGTATTTAACAATCATTTCTCAAAGGCCAGTGGAGCCAGCTCTAGCACAGCAGAAGTAAGCAGTAGCCAGATCAAGATGGATCTCTTAAGCCCTGGACTTTTTCGCAAAGGTTCTGAAAAGATAATGAATCTGAAAGTGGCATGATCAGATCTTTCCTTTAGAAAGACTGTGCCACCAGCTCTGTAAGGGGATGGATTGAGGCAGGGCAAGGACAAAGTCAGAGGCAGCCTCTTAACTAGCCTTCCTGAGCTCAAACCTTGACTCTGCTCCTTTTGGCTTCATGAATTTGAACAAATCACTTAACTTTTCTGTTCTTTTATTTCTTTAACAAAAAAGTGTTGATAATATTACACAGGGTTTGGGGGGAAGCATGAAAAGCTATTCTATGGAAATACTTTGTTAAATGTAAAATTATTAATTTATTCTTCCTTTTCTCTCTCTTCTTCCGTCTACCTCCTGTTCCCCAAATCCTCTTCTCTGGTCCTGAGTGCTAGAGAGAGCATTCGATTGGAAGCAAAAATGCCTTGGATCTGCACATTGCTCGACCACCAACCTAACTCTCTTGTCCTTTGTTATGTCATGAATTAGGTAACTGCCTCCTAATTTTGAAAAGAGAAAAACATTTGTTGAAAAAATAAAACAAAATTGATTTAATTAGCTACATGTCTTTTGCAGAGAAGGTGGGTTAGTTAAGATGATTGAAAGCTGATGCTCCCCCCACACCGCTTTCTTCTTGTCGTTAGCAATACAAGTGATGTGTGAGCAACAGTGAAGCAGTATTCGTTCTGACTTAGTAGATAAGTGGCTTGTAGACAGAGTATGCTATGAAATAGAATGAAATCTTGCTACTTTGATTCACTCGGTGATTTAAATCTTGGAAATTCAGCCACCTATGTTAATATTTTTCTTGGCTGGTAAATCAAATACTTTTGCAAGGTATATATCAGAATTCGTTTCTGTTTTTCAGAAATTTGCTTTAGCACAGTGGTTTCTGTTTCTTCTATAAACAAGGAGAATTTGTTGTCTATGGTGTTAAGGGCTCACCGGGGCAGATAAGAACTGGTTTTCTCTGGAGATGGGGAATCTCCCAGGGTGTGCAAGTGGACTGCATCGACGTTTCTTGGCAAGGTGATAGAGCAGGGGTCTTTAAACTTTTTGTGTGTGTGCTATGGACAGCTGAGGCAGTGTGATAATGCCGGTGGTTTTCTTCTCAGAATGCTTGTAAATGCATAACATAAAACGCATAGGATTACAAGGAAACCAATTATATTGAAATGCAGTTATCAAAGTATTTTAAGTTTGTGATCTAGTAATAAATTTGCTTCTTTTTAATATGCTAATAATCAGTTGCTCTAATAGCGATCATAAATCTCTAAGTGACAAAGAATATAAATATTTCAAGAGATGTAATGTGAAAATGGCTGTGATTTCTGTTAGTGACAACGTCAGAGTACTGCATATACTACTGCCTATATCAGAATTAAAATGTATGCTAAATTTTAGTTTAAGATTAATAAAAGCATTAAGAATATTTAAAACAAATGAAAAGTCATAAACCATAAAGGTTAAAAACTCCTTTAGAGGAACTTTAAGCCTTAGGTGGTGGGGTCTGGGGAAGGTTAGATTAGATAAACTTTAGAGGTTGTTTGTTTTTTAAAACTTTTTAAACAGATATTATTTTTCTTATTCATTGGTTAGCTTAAAAGGAGACATGCTATTCTAGAAAACATGTTGCTTTTATTTTATTTTTATTTTTTAAAAGTTTTTATTGGAGTATAGTTGATTCACAATGTTGTATTTGTTTCAAGTGTACATACAGCAAAGTGAATCAGTTATACATATATATATATCAATATATATATATCCATTCTTTTTCAGATTCTTTTCCCGTGTAGGTTATTAAATAATATTGAGTAGAGTTCCCTGTGCTATACAGCAGTTTCTTGCTAGTTATCTATTTTATATATAGCAGTGTGTATATGTTAATCCCAATCTCCTAATTTATTACTTCCCCCGACGTTTCTCCTTTGGTAACCGTAAGTTTGATTTTGAGATCTGTGAATTCTGTTTTGTAAATAAGTTCATTTGTACCATTTTTTATTAGATTCTACATATAAGTGATATCATATGGTATTTGTCTCTCTCTGACTTACTTCACTTAGTATGATAATCTCTAAGTCCATCCATGTTGCCGCAAATAGCATTATTTCGTTCTTTTTTATAGTTGAGTAACATTCCGTTGTACATACATACCACATTTTCTTTATCCATTCTTCTGTTGTTGGATATTTAGGTTGCTTCCATGTCCTGGCTATTGTAAATAGTGCTGCAGTGAACATTGGGGTGCATGTATCTTTTCGAATTATGGTTTTCTCTGAATATATGCCCAGGAGTGGGATTGCTGGGTAATATGGTAGTTGTACATTTAGTGTTTTAAGGAAACTCCATAGTGGCTGTATCAATTTACATTCCCACCAACAATGTAGGAGGGTTCCCTTTTCTCAACACCCTCAGGTGGTGGGGTCTGGGGAAATTTAGATTAGATAATCTTCAGAGGTTTTTTCTTTTATATTCCCTAAATTTTATAATCTGTGATTATAGGAGATAAAATATATCAACATTCCTCAGCCAAGGTAATGTTGGTGCTGCCACTGCTGATAAAATAGCAGTTGGCAGTTGGTGACCACTCGCCATAAGCCAGGCCCTGTGGTAAGAACTTGTCAGTGATCATTTGGCTAATCCTCACAACAAACCATGGGTAGGCGTTACAAATGTCCTCATTCTGCCAACAGTAAAAGTGAATCACTGAAAGGATATATAACCTACTCTACATCTTAGACATCTAGAAGATTCCGCACATTGGAATCCCATGTGTGTTTGACTCCAGAGTCTGTATTTTGAATCATTTCATCATCATTTTAATCATTCTCATACAATTTTTATGAATTTTTATCATGTCCTTTATACTATTATTTGCTTAATACTCTTCTTTAAGTTGATTGATTTTAAAAGAAAAATTCACATCATTATCATATTTGGAAAGCTTATATCACTTGCCGTAAAGAAAAGGTGATCAACTGCCTACTTTGAATTTCTTAAAAAAGGGAGATTACCAAGTCACAGAGCTACTAAGCCTGTATTAGAGTCATCCTGAGACTTTCTCTTTGAAGTAAGTAAAAAGATTTTTTAAATTGATAGAGGAATTATTTTTCTATTATGTGATTCAGCATTACTTAAAACCAGCTAAATCTTCTTGTAGTCGACCAGAGTAGGGAGTCCCAAACTTTGAGAAATACTGCCCTGCCCCAGGGCAACAGGCTAGGGTTACTGTTATAAAAAAACACACAGCAGCTATAGCAACACTAGCACTGCTTTGAGGAAGCAGAGACTAGGAGCATAAGCATTCATTAGGTGTAGTGGAATAACACAGGAGTATTCCACTGGGTCCATTCACTGGCTGGTTTTATCACCTATAAAAATCAAAGAGGGTTAAAATAAATATTTTTAAGGTCCCTTCTTTATCACTTTAAAAACTTGGGGGAAACGTTATTAAACTTGCTACTTTTTGTGGCCATATGGAAGAAATTAGGAGAGACATTTATTTACATGTTATATTCACTTCTACTCCTGAAAGAATTTAGGGATAGTGGGAAATGATAATAGGAAAATGTTTTCAAAGACATTGAAACAGAGAAGTGAAAAGTGATATTTTGTTACCTGGCTTTGTTGAACATATCTTTGCCCTCGCTAGAAATCCTGGACCATTTGATTCAGCTATATAGTCTGGGAAAGTTCCTTCTCTGTGTGGATCTTGGGATCACCCTTGTGAAGCATAGGTCAGCTCACCAGAGCTAACAGCAAAGAAACCAATGCCCAGGCATAAAAATTGACCTCTTCAAAGTCACAGAGCAAATTGGAGTTGGAAAGGAGGGGAAAAGTTCCAGAATTCTGAGGTGTCAGCAGGCCTTCCCACTCAGAGTGTAATTTTGGGATTGTTACACAAAGCTTAGACCCTATACTTTCTAGATGTTGGGTTTCCCTATCTATTCAGTGAAGGCTTCTAGATGGGATAACCTTTAGAAGGCCTTTGGTCATATGCACTTATTAGTAAGATTTTCATCTTTTTGCCATAATGGTGTCTTAAATGTCAGAAGGCAGAGTAGCTTAGCAATGCGTTAACAGTCAGTAGGCAAAAAAACACAAGGAAATGCACAATTCTTGGCTCCATCTCAGCAATACTGATTCAGTGGGCCTGGGTGAAACTAAAGAGTTTGCATTTTTAACAAGCATCTCAGGTGATTTTGATGTAGGTAGACCATGGACCACGTTTTGAAAAACACTGGTTGAATCATTAACAGTACAGGCTTTGGAGACAAAAAAGTCTGGGATCCGTCCTTTCATCTGTCATTACTCATATACCTGGAGCAAATTGCTGAACCTCCTCTGATTTTCAGTTTCAACATCAGTAAAGTGGTAGTGATAATAATAATAATAGTAGTAGTAGTAGTAATAATACCTACTCAGGGGCTTTCTGATTATTGAATAATATTGTATTTGTATTCTAAGTACTTAAAGCATGGGCTCATATTTATTATTATTATTTTTAAATAAGATTTGAGTTCCACCTTTATTTATTTTATCTTTTTTTACATCTTTATTGGAGTATAATTGCTTTACAATGGTGTGTTAGTTTCTGCTTCATAACAAAGTGAATCAGTTATACATATACATATGTTCCCATATCTCTTCCCTCTTGCGTCTCCCTCCCTCCCACCCTCCCTATCCCACCCCTCCAGGCAGTCACAAAGTACCGAGATAATCTCCCTGTGCTATGTGGCTGCTTCCCACTAGCTATCTACCTTACGTTTGGTAGTGTATATATGTCCATGCCTCTCTCTCGCTTTGTCACAGCTTACCCTTCCCCCTCCCCATATCCTCAAGTCCGTTCTCTAGTACGTCTGTGTCTTTATTCCTGTCTTACCCCTAGGTTCTTCATGACATATTTTTTTCTTAAATTCCATATATATGTGGTAGCATACGGTATTTGTCTTTCTCTTTGTGACTTACTTCACTCTGTATGACAGACTCTAGGTCTATCCACCTCATTACAAATAGCTCAACTTCGTTTCTTTTTATGGCTGAGTAATATTCCATTGTATATATGTGCCACATCTTCTTTATCCATTCATCCAATGATGGACACTTAGGTTGTTTCCATCTCCGGGCTATTGTAAATAGAGGTGCAATGAACATTTTGGTACATGACTCTTTGTAAATTATGGTTTTCTCAGGGTATATGCCCAGTAGTGGGATTGCTGGGTCATATGGTAGTTCTATTTGTAGTTTTTTAAGGAACCTCCATACTGTTCTCCATAGTGGCTGTACCAATTCACATTCCCACCAGCAGTGCAAGAGTGTTCCCTTTTCTCCACACCCTCTCCAGCATTTATTGTTTGTAGATTTTTTGATGATGGCCATTCTGACTGGTGTGAGATGATATCTCATTGTAGTTTTGATTTGCATTTCTCTAATGAATAACAATGTTGAGCATCCTTTCATGTGTTTGTTTGCAATCTGTATATCTTCTTTCGAGTAATGTCTATTTAGGTCTTCTGCCCATTTTTGAATTGGGTTGTTTGTTTTTTTGTTATTGAGTTGCATGAGCTGCTTGTAAATCTTGGAGATTAATCCTTTGTCAGTTGCTTCATTTGCAAATATTTTCTCCCATTCTGAGGGTTGTCTTTTGGTCTTGTTTATGGTTTCCTTTGCTGTGCAAAAGCTTTGAAGTTTCATTAGGTCCCATTTGTTTATTTTTGTTTTTATTTCCGTTTCTCTAGGAGGTGGGTCAAAAAGGATCTTGCTGTGATTTATGTCATAGAGTGTTCAGCCTATGTTTTCCTCTAAGAGTTTGATAGTTTCTGGCCTTACATTTAGGTCTTTAATCCATTTTGAGCTTATTTTTGTGTATGGTGTTAGGGAGTGATCTAATCTCACACTTCTACATGTAGCCGTCCAGTTTTCCCAGCACCACTTACTGAAGAGGCTGTCCTTTCTCCACTGTACATTCCTGCCTCCTTTATCAAAGATAAGGTGACCATATGTGCGTGGGTTTATCTCTGGGCTTTCTATCCTGTTCCATTGATCTGTCTTTCTGTTTTTGTGCCAGTACCATACTGTCTTGATTACTGTAGCTTTGTAGTACAGTCTGAAATCAGGGAGGCTGATTCCTCCAGCTCCGTTTTTCGTTCTCAAGATTGCTTTGGCTATTCGGGGTCTTTTGTGTTTCCATACAAATTGTGAAATTTTTTGTTCTAGTTCTGTGAAAAATGCCAGTGGTAGTTTGATAGGAATTGCATTGAACCTGTAAATTGCTTTGGGTAATAGAGTCATTTTCACAATATGGATTCTTCCAATCCAGGAACATGGTATATCTCTCCATCTATTTGTATCATCTTTAATTTCTTTCATCAGTGTCTTATAATTTCCTGCATACAGGTCTTTTGTCTCCTTAGGTAGGTTTATTCCTAGGTATTTTATTCTTTTTGTTGCAGTGGTAAATGGGAGTGTTTTCTTGATTTCACTTTCAGATTTTTCATCATTAGTGTATAGGAATGCCAGAGATTTCTGTGCATTAATTTTCTGTCCTGCTACTTTACCAAATTCATTGATTAGCTCTAGTAGTTTTCTGGTAGCATCTTTAGGATTCTCTATGTATAGTATCACGTGATCTGCAAACAGTGACAGCTTTACTTCCTCTTTTCCAATTTGGATTCCTTTTATTTCCTTTTCTTCTCTGATTGCTGTGGCTAAAACTTCCAAAACTATGTTGAGTAAGAGTGGTGAGAGTGGGCAACCTTGTCTTGTTCCTGATCTTAGTGGAAATGCTTTCAGTTTTTCACCATTGAGGACAATGTTGGCTGTGGGTTGGTCATATATGGCCTTTATTATGTTGTGGTA
>NW_021703768.1:124408704-124420546 GCF_005190385.1 Monodon monoceros
TAGTTTTTTAAGGAACCTCCATACTGTTCTCTATAGTGGCTGAACCAATTCACATGGAATGCAAATTTAAGGTAGACCATGGTTTTAACAGTGAAGAGAATCAGAAATAGAAATAAACCTTTAGTATGTGACCAGCTGTGAACTCCTAGGTAGCTTGGTGAAGTTTCATCAAAGGTGAAAAGTCACTGAAAAAAGATCCTTGGAAGGAAAGGGTCTTGAAGTTAGATCTAAGAGAAGTTCAGTTCTGGAAATGCTAATGGCAAAATAATGATTGGAAAACATGGAGGAAACAGAAAGAAGGACAAAGTAAAATGTCCAGTATTCTACATCTTTTTTTTTTTTTTTTCTGTACTCGGGCCTCTCACTGCTGTGGTCTCTCCCGTTGCAGAGCACAGGCTCCAGACGCGCAGGCTCAGCAGCCATGGCTCACGGGCCCAGCCACTCCGCGGCACGCGGGATCCTCCCGGACCGGGGCACGAACCCGCGTCCCCTGCATTGGCAGGCAGACTCCCAACCACTGCGCCACCAGGGAAGCCCTCTACATCTTTTTTTGAAAGTGGTCCTTTCTCTGGCAAAAACGGGTTATTGATGGATTCAACATTTGTTCATGTACTCTACACTCAGGCGAGGATTTGATTTTTAAAATCAGAAATAAGAAAGTTTCTAATCCTGTAAGACATTAAAAAATAAGTATCACTTGGCTTTTCTATCAGTACATTATACCCTCTGGGGGCATAGCAGAACCCCTTGTTCCAGAATCAGCTGTATAATCACCAAGATAATTAATGAAGCTCTGAAGCTAATTCTGGATAATAATTCTAGAGTAGAGTCTCTGAACGTCTCTGTTGGCATCTTTGACTGGCTAATTCCTTGTTGGGGTGGGGAGTGTTGTCCTGTGCATCGCAGGATGTTTAACAGCATCCCTGGCCGCTATCCACTAGGGGCCGTAGAACATCCCTAAATGTGACAACCAAAAATGTCTCCAGACATTGCTCAGTGCCCCCTGGGGGGCAAAATTGCCTTTATTTAAAATAGATTAAAACTAATAAAAATGTAAACTAGCGGTCAAACCCCATTATATAAAATACTATATATGAGTCTGAGTTTGTTCCCTGGAATACAGGGTGATAAAAAAAAACAGTCAATCCCCAAATCAGGCATGAGTGAGTAATTGAAAAAGTTGTGGTTTGGGAAAAACACATGGGCCTAGGAGTCAGGAGAAGTGAAATGAGTTCCAGCTGGGCCAGTCTCTAATTTTTTGTCCTTGAATCTATGGCTTCCCCCTTGTCAGGACTTACTGATAAAATGAAGATATTTGGGGGCTTCCCTGGTGGCGCAGTGGTTGGGGGTCCGCCTGCCGATGCAGGGGTCGCGGCTTCGTGTCCCGGTCCGGGAGGATCCCGCGTGCCGCAGGGCGGCCGGGCCCGTGAGCCATGGCTGCTGAGCCTGTGCGTCCGGAGCCTGTGCACCGTGACGGGAGAGACCACAGCGGTGAGAAGCCCGTGTACTGCAAAAAAAAAAAAAAAAAAAAAGATATTTGAATATACTAGAATACACCACAGTCCATTCCTGTTCAAAGACTATGATAAGTTTGTGACTATTCATAAATGTACATACACCTGGTTCTTTGGGTATTGAACTCTCTCAAAGACCGGACACTCAAGAGAGCTAAGTGTGTTTTCTTGCCAGGGCCTGACCTGAAAGGTTTTCAGTCTTTCTTTTTTCCTTTTGCAACAGGATTCACCCCATGTCTACTCTCACTGTTTACTTCCACGAGAAATGGAAGGAAAAAAGTGTGCTCTGGCAAAGGCATTTATTTGGCCCTAAGATGATATTCACTTTTTCCACCTGTGGAGAAGAGGCCTGGGGCTAGGCTGTTTGGGTTATGCAAGCACCTTTTGCTGAGCTCAGAAACATAAGCCAAGTGGGCAAGGAATCAAGAGTGAACTTCCACGGGAATTTCAGAGCCCATTTCTGTCCACTTGCCTGTTTTCCCAGAAAACCAACATCAGAGGATGTTCTGCATTTCTGCCCTAAGTAGGCTGCCATTTTCCCATTGCATCACAACTCTAAGATGAGAGATTATTCTGACTCCCAAGAGTTGTTTTCAGAGCACAGCAGTTAATTAGGCAACAAGACAACAGGGTGGAGTGCTACTTTATTACTCTGGATGTCTCCACACCCACAATGGATTTGGCCTGGTGCCACTGCCAGCCACCTTCACAGCAGTGGCATCTTATAATGCAACCACACCCAGATGATGACCAATTGTATTTTTTAAGGACTAATTTAAAGATTGCATATAGTCATTAATCTAGGGGCAAAAAAATGTGTTAGCTCTTCCCTCTCTTCTTCCCCAAACCCCACATAATTGTTTGAAATTTTGAGATGTAATGAACTAGCCTTTTAAGTGAATATTCCTGATAAAACAGGAGTTGAGGCAGCTTGAGGCACATAATACCAATCTACACCAAGAACAGCAACTAGCTTCTGCTCAGCACCTTATAGCTCATAAGTCCTTCCACTAGTACTGTTTAATTATATCTTTATTAGGGTTCACTCTTGATATTGTACATTCTATGGGTTTGGACAAATGTGTAAATGTATAATGACATGTTTCCACCATTATAGTATTATACAGAGTAGTTTCACTATCTTAAAAGTCCTCAGTGAAGATATCTTTATTATATTGGTTGATACACTTCATCAGTACAGTGTAACTGGCCTACCTTCTTTTCATTCCCTTTGTTCATTTCCCAATGTGCCTCACATCATTAGTAGTTTAGGAATGCAATCTGTCTCACTTCAGCTAAAAGTGAGGACTGGAATTAAAACACAGACTTCCTAATTCCACATCAAACACTATTTTGACTTCATTCATGAACTTGCAAATTAGCTAAAGGCATAAGAGGGACTGGTAATGGTAAGAAAAGGCATTCCCTCCAGTCTCATCCCCTGCTGGATAATAAGACATTTCCTCTCTTTTAAGGAGGGAAAATGTTTGAAAATTTAAGAGCTTAGAATGAGCTCTTTGATTTTCTGAACTATTTAAAAAGGTGTCACTTCTCTTTTTTTTGCGCGGACCTCTCACTGTTGTGGCCTCTCCCATTGCGGAGCACAGGCTCCGGACGCACAGGCTCAGCGGCCACGGCTCACAGGCCCAGCCGCTCCGCGGCATGTGGGATCCTCCCGGACCGGGGCACAAACCTGCGTCCCCTGCATCGGCAGGCGGACTCTCAACGACTGCGCCACCAGGGAAGCCCAGGTGTCACTTCTTTATGGCTCAGATGACCTGTCAGTCCATCCAGCCATGTGTGGCTGTTGTTCACTGAGGGTGACCCAACTTCTTACAAAAGCTGCACCACCTGAAGTACAATATGTTGTCCAAAGGAAGGGACACTAATGAGGAAATGACTCCTTCACCCTGGAGGCTATTAGTTGTACCCCTAAAATTAGCACTGGTTTTTAGCACTTCCCACAAAATATTCAATACTTTAAAAGACCCAGAAGTGGATTTCCCTATTGTGATCTCTAATTCAGTGTAGCCAGCAGGCTAAGAAGAAGACCTTTCTAACAACAGATAACACTGTGCACTCTCCATATGCCAGGTACTATCTAAAGGCTTTACATAATTTACCTCACGTAATCCTCATGGCAATCATGTTACCCTTCTCAGGTTAGTGGTGAAGAAATTGAGACAGAGTTTAGGTAAATTGTCCCTGGTTACACAGCAAAAAAGCCAGTTTTTAAATCCAGGTAGCATTGCTCCAAAGCCCAACACAGTTCTAAGTTACATCTCCTTTGGCTCTCAAGAAGGACTTCAGCATGTATAACTTGAACAGCTACCAATAATAATAGTTGCTTTAGCCTTTTCACACAATCATGTCAATCTGATCAACAATTCTGTCAAGTGAATGATACTCTTATCATGATTTGTCTGAGATCAAAATGCTAGCAAATCACACATTTCCAAAAACCGCTTGTCTCCTGTGGTGCAGATTGGAGAAGTAATCTTCTCTGTCCAGACACTATTGGGATCCACCTCCAGGAGATGGTCCAGGAAAATCCTGAGACACTTTGCTTTAGCATTATGAAGTGGGGGTTTGGAAGGATGAAAATCTCCCCCACCCCATCAAAGTAAATCATGACATTTACAGTTAGATCATATCACTTAGGGGATGAAGGTACTGAGGATGTGTGGTTTTAATTGAAATAATTAGGAAAAATCATTCTGTTTGTCTTAGCCCTCATATCTTCATCTGTAAACTAAAGGGGGGAGTTGGATGACTTTCAATGTTCTATCTAGCCCTAAAAATACCTAACGAATTTATAGAAATAGCATTTTTATTCTTAAAAGTAATACCTACTTGGTACAAAAAACTTATCAGACAAGGAAAATGGAAGGAGAACGTTAAAAAATCATAAGTAATTCCACCAGAGATAATAAATGTTAGGATTTTCTTGTAAATCCATTTCTATCTTCCTTAATACTTAAGTGTATAAATGTTTTTAAAATAGTATGATATTTAATGTCAATTTTTTTCCAAAGTTAAGTTTATTGAAGTGAAATTTATAAAGGCAAAATTTAAACTTTTGGGTGTACAGTTACATAAGTTTTGACAATCACTTATGTAACTACCATCACCTCAAAATATTTTCATGTGCACCTTTGTGGTCAATCCTGTATCCTCTCCTTTGATTCATAGCCCCTTGCACCCTCTGATCTGATTTCTGCCCTTGTAATTTTGTCACTTTAAAAATGTCATATGGGGACTTCCCTGGTGGTCCAGTGGGTAAGACTTTGTGCTCCCAATGCAGGGGGCCTGGGTTCGATCCCTGGTCGGGGAGCTAGATCCCGCATGCCACAACTGCAACTAAAGATCCTGCCTGCTGCAATTAAGACTTGGTGCAGCCAAATAAATAAATAACTATGTATTTATTTATTATGAATATTAATAAATATTTCATAATAAATATTTATCATTTCATACGAATGGAATTTTATATCTGGCTTCTTTCATTTAGAATAATGTTCTTGATGTTCACCCATGTTGGAGAAGCTTCATTTCTTTTTATTCTTGATTAGAAATCCACTGTAAGGATGTACAATAGTTTTTTTTTTTAATCCATTCACCAATTGATGTACATTTGGATCATGTCTGTTTCTCAGTGATTATGAACAAAGTTGCTATAAATATTCTTTTGTTAGTTTTGTGTGAATATATGTTTTAATTTTCTTTTGAGTAAATACTTAAGAGTGAGATTTCTGGGTCCTATGGTAAGTACATGGTAAACTTTATAGAAAGAACATAGGATTTTGTAATCTACATTTTTAAAAACTTTGTTTGGAATTTTGCAAAGATAGTACAAAGAAGTCCTGTGTACTCTTTACCCAATTTCTCCCAATAATTAAGTCTTACATAATTATACTACAAAATCAAAACTAGGAATTTGATTTTGATGAAATGTGTGTGTGTGTGGTTCGATATTATTTTATCGAATGTGTAGTTTTGTGTAATTAACACATCAATCAGGATATACAATCTTCCATCACCACGAAGACCTCCCTCATGCTACCTCATTATAGTCACATCTACACCCCCCACTCCCCATCCAACAGCCATCATTAACCCCCGGCCAATATTAATTTGTCTTCCGTGTCTGTAATTTTGAATGTTATATAAATTGAATTACAGTATGTGCGTTTTGGAGATAGCCTTCCTTCACTTAGCATAATGCCCTTGAGATCCATCCAAGTGGTTACATGTATACATAATTCATTCCTTTTTATTGCTGAATAGGATTCCGTGGTGCAGTGTACTAAAGTTTGTTTAACCATTCACC
This sequence comes from Monodon monoceros, assembly GCF_005190385.1. Classification (NCBI taxonomy): domain Eukaryota; kingdom Metazoa; phylum Chordata; class Mammalia; order Artiodactyla; family Monodontidae; genus Monodon; species Monodon monoceros. The sequence continues at coordinate 124,414,549 of NW_021703768.1, forward strand.
TACTGAGGGACATTTTAGTTGTTTCCAATTTGGGGCTATTACAAATAAAGCTACTGTGAGTGATTGTGTGCAGATTTTTGTGTGGATATAAGTTTTCATTTTTCTGGGATAAATGCCAAGATGTGCAACTGCTGGGTAGTATAATTAGTACATGTTTAGTTTTTTTAAGCAGCTGCCAACTTATTTTCCAGAGTGGTTGCACCATTTTACATTCTTACCAGCAACGTATGAGAGATCTCGTTTCTCCAAATACTTGCCAGCATTTGATGGTCACCATCGTTTATTTTAGCTACATTCTGACCTCCCACTCTTCTAAAATTACTTTCTACTCTTTACTTTCTCATATATTGATGCAGTCAAAAGGTATTACAGGGCTTTCCTGGTGGCGCAGTAGTTGAGAGTCCGCCTGCTGATGCAGGGGACACGGGTTCGTGCCCTGGTCCGGGAAGATCCCACATGCCGCGGAGCAGCTGGGCCCGTGAGCCATGGCCGCTGAGCCTGTGCGTCCGGAGCCTGTGCTCCGCAACGGGAGAGGCCACAACAGTGAGAGGCCCGTGTACCACAAAAATAAATAAATAAATAAAAGGTATTACATAGTCTTTCATGGAGACCCCACATTATTTTGCTCCTGGAACTTTGTGTATGTCATTGTGCTAAAATATCAGTTACATTCCCATCACCACATGTTCAAATATTCTCAAGCCTCAAGGCCCACCCAATCCAAAGTCCACATTGTTCAAAAAAATCATTACTATCTTCCTGATAGAAATACTGTATCTTTCCTGGACACTTCATTTGTACTTATTTTAGGACACTTTAATATTTTGTTTGGGACTTCCCCAGTGGCGCAGTGGTTAAGAATCCGCCTGCCAGTGCAGGGGACATGGGTTTGATCCCTGCTCCGGGAAGATCCCACATGTTGTGGAGCACCTAAGCCCGTGTGCCACAACCACTGAGCCTGCGCTCTAGAGCCTGGAGCCACAACTACTGAGCCCACGTGCCACAACTACTGAAGCCCGCATGCCTAGAGCCCGTGCTCCACAACAAGAGAAGCCACTGCAATGAGAAGCCCGTGCACTGCAACAAAGAGTAACCCCTGCTTGCTGCAACTAGAGAAAGCCCATGCGCAGCAATGAAGACCCAACACAGCCAAAAAATTAATTAATTAATTAATTTAAAAAATTTTATATTCTATTGAATTATTTCTGAGGCAAGTATTGTCTTCCTTACCAGGTTGCTAGATTCCTTAGCGTAGAAAAATTTTTTATTTTTTTCTCCTTACTTCCAGCACTTATGGTTTTCAAGCTTTCAACTACTGAAATTCAACATGACTCCTACAAATTGATATTGATCTAAATTTTTGATTGGCATTAATATCCTTATAGATAAGTATACAAGAGAAAAATGCTTAATTTCAAATCTCTGTGTTGAACATTTTCTTAATCCTATACCATCTTTATCTTCATTGCATCTAGTTAATTTCTACATAGCATTCAAATTTTATAGTTTAAAATCCACTTATTCTACCCTAGGCCCAAATAGTAGCAGCCCATGCATGTGATCTATTAAGTGTTACTTATGGTTTTTCTGCCATCCCCAGAGGCATAAAAGACAATCTCTCCAAGGCAACCATGTGCTTTATATCTGGACAGATTTCATTGTTAGAGAGCTTTCCCTTTCAATGGAGTCATAACAGCGTCTTACTAACTTCAGTCAGGTTCTAGCTTTACTTTCTTGGGTTACATGGAGTAAAACTTTTTTTTTTCTGCTTGATCATAAAGAATTTCAAGACTTTCCTAAGTATTCAAAATGCCAATGAGTAACAATTCTGGCTTAAGGTGAGTTATAAACAGATACTATGATTTATAAACATATGAATGCTTGGTTTTCATCTAATGAAACAATAAGAAATATTCTCTCGTGTAATTTCTATAACTCTTGACTACCTCTCCTTTGTTAGGTACAAACACTTTGAGTGGTAAAAATGTCCTCTTGGTGAACTGATATCTTTGTCATCATGAAATGATTCTCCTTATCTCTGGTAATATTCTTTGCTCTGAAATCTAGGTTGTCTGATATTCATATAGCCAATCAAGCTTTCTTTTGATTAATGTTAGTATCATATATCTTTTCCCGTCCTTTTACTTTTAACCTATTTCTATCTTTACATTAAGTTTCTTGAAAGCTGCAAACAATTGGATTTTCCTTTTTTTATCTAATTTGACAATCTGTCTCTTAATTTACATATTGACATATAACACACATGTTTATGTCTAGTACATTTATATAGAATATATTTACATTTATATATATTTTACATAAAATATATAGGTTTAAATATAATACAGATTATTGATATGGTCAGAGTTGAGTCTGCCATCTTTTTGTTTTCTATTTGTCCTTTCTGTTTTCTTGTTACCTTTTTCTTTTTTTCTGCTTTTGGATAAATCAAGTATTTTATGATTTCATTACATCTCCTTTGTTAATTTACTACCTATAGATCTTTAGGATCTTTAGTTCTTACTATTAAAGCAGTTATTTTTAAAAGAGATTTAAATAATAAGAAAAATTCTCATATATTTACCCATGTCGTTATCCTTTCTAATGATTTTCTTTCCTTTGTGTAGATCCATATTTTCATGTGGTATGTTTTTTTCTCTTGCCTGAAAATCTTCCTTTAATATTTTTTCCAGTAAATGTATGGAGTAAGGGATGAATTCTTTTAACTTTTATACATAAAAAAGTCTTTATTTCACCTTCACTTTTAAAAGATGTTTTTATTGGGCCTAGAGTTCTAGATTGACAGAATTTTCTTTCAGTACTTTAAAGATGTTGCTTCACTGTGTTTTTACTTGTGTTATTTCCAAAGAGAAAATCTGCTGCTTTCCTAATCTTTATTATTCTGTATATAACAGAGCCTTCACTCCCTGCCACACTCACCCACCCCTGCAACTGCTCTGAAGATTTTCTCTTTCTCACTATTTTTGAGCAACTTGATAATGATGTGCCTTGGTATAAGTTCTTCACATTTCTTGTGCTTGGAGTTCATTGAGATTCTTGACCTGTTGGTTTATAGTGTGGAAAATTTGGGGCCATTACTACATCAGATATTTTTTTCTGCCTTCCCAGGCCTACCTTTGGGGGCTCCAATTACACTTATATCAGTCTTCTTATATTAGTTGTCCCACAGCTCACTGATGCTCTTGTCTTTAGTTCTTTTTCCTCTGTGTTTTATTTTGTATCATTTATATCATATGTCTTCATATTCATTCATCTTTTTTCTATGACATCCAATTTATCATTAATCATATTTAGTATATTTTTCATTTCATACTCCAAAGTCCAATTTGTATTTTGTTTTTATGTCTTCCATATCTCTACTTTATATTTTCGAATATATGGAACACATTTATAACTGTTTTAATGTCCTTGCATTCTAACATCTGTAACAGTTTTGAGTTAGTTTTAATTGATTGATTTTTCTCCTCACTATTTTCTTGCTCTTTATATCTTCTTGCTTCCTTAGCATGCTTGGTAATTTTTTATTGAATACCAGACATTGTTAGTTTTATATTATTGAGTAGTGAATGATTTTGTATTTCTATAAATAATTTTTAATTTTGTCCTGGGACATAGTTCTGTTAGGAAAAGTGTATGTATCCTTTTGGCTCTTGCTATTACCATTTGTTAGGTAGGACCAGAGAAATATTCAGGCTAGAACTAATTATCCCCTACTACTGAGACATAGCCCTTTTGAGTACTCTATCCAATGCCTTATGAATTTTGAGATTTTTCCACTGTGGTTGATAGGAACATGTACTAGTCCTGACCCTGTATGAACATAGGGTGCTATTCTCTCTAATTATTTCAGGTGGATCTTTCTTTGGTCTTGAATAGTTACATCATGTGCCTTTGGTGATCCATACTGTGCTGAATGCTTAAGTGTTATTCATATTTCTAGGGTACCCACTCTGTTCAGCTCTCTCATCTCCAGTATTCTGTTTTGGTAAATTCCAGCTGCCTTCATCTCTCTGGAATCTCAGCTGTCTCCTTAACAGAGTCTGTATGGCTGTGCCTGAGTTTCTCCTTCATTCTCTATGACTTGGAAATTTTCTTAAGACAGTAAGCTGGGGCAATTTTAAGTCGCAGCTTGTTTGTTTACTATCTCTCATGGATCACTTGTCTGCATTTCAAGAGACTGTTGTCCAGTATCTTGAAAACCATTGTTTCATATATTTTATGTTTGTTTTTATTTGTTTGTTTACTTATTGCAGGCAGTAATATAACTCCAGTTCCTATTACTTTCTTTTGGCTAGAATCATGAGTCCAGTCAATTCTTTTGATTGATTTTTCTTCTTAACATAAATTCTATTTCCTGTTTCTTGGTTTGTCTGATAATTTCGGATTGTATGCTAGTCATTTTATGTTTACTTTGTTCAGTGATGAATATTTTTCTTTCCTCTAAATGTCCTTGAGGTTTGTGCTGGGACACAGTAAAGTTACTTGAAAATACTTTGATCCTTTCTAGCCTTGCTTTTAAGCTTTGTTAGGTGGAACCAGAGCAACCTTTTGTGGTTAATTTTTTCTCACTACTAGGGAAATACCATTCTCAGATCTCTAAATGACAGGTTTTTCCCTTTGATTGGTGGGAACACAAGCCATCTCCTCTCCTGTTTTACTCTGGATATTATTCCCTCTACTTCTTAGCACCCTTTTTTCCACAGCCTTGAGTAGTTTTCTCACACACAGTTACTGACTATCACTCAGTTGAAGACTCTAGGTGGACAATTTGCTGCAAATCTCTCTTTGAAGTTCTCTCTTCTTGGTATCATGCCATGTAAATTTTACCTCCCTTGGTCTCCTCAACTCTTTGCTTTGTATCCTCATCTCAGGGAGACTGCTGTGCTCTACCTGTGTTTTCTCTATCTATTCAACAGACTGGAAACTATAGACAGTAAGCTGTGGCAATGTAGAGCTAACTTGGATTCTATTCCCACTCCCAAGGATCATGACCTGCATTATCTAATGTCCAGTGTCAGAAAACTCTTGTTTCATATAGCTTTTTTTTTTTAACTAATTTTTTTCTTTTATTGTTTCAGGTGGGAGGAAATATTCTTTCCTTGTTACTGCATCTTGGCCAGAAGTGGAAATCTTATCATTAAAAAATGAAACAAAACAAAACCTGGTATATCCCTTAGCATACATATTTTTTTGTTTCTCTTTTCAGAAAATAACTCAGGTATTTTAGTTTTCTTATTTGCCTTCTCATCATTTTCTTCCTAATGAAATTATGAAAGCTTCAAGCATCTTTCACAGTGTTCCAGAAGGTTTATTCTGTATAAACTACATGTTAGTCTTCAGTAGAGTATCTTTTCCTTTTCTTTTTTCCCCCTTTTTTCTTTCTTTTTTCCCCTTTTTCCATTATTATTATTATTTTTTTGATTTTGGTTGTTTGATGTGCAATATGTTTTTGTATGCAGGTAGTAAATAAACTTTGATCTTCAAAAAAAAAAAAAAAGCCAAAGGGCATAGGGAAAAGACAATGGAATCTTGACTGAGTAGACTTCAGTCTGATTCCAGCTTTCACCACTTACTGTTTGTATCTTTGGTAAAGATCTCTCTAAATTTTAGTAAAATGGGGATGCTAGCAATAATGTATGTCCAACCTACTCAAAAGGTTGTTCATGAGGCCCAAATGAGAATATGTATTAAAAATTGTAATTTGTAAAGCATTTTACATGTTAATATTGCCCTTCATCACCAAGATTGGTTCAAACTTGATTTTTTCTCTCAGTATATTTGGTGTCCTTCTGTTCCTTTATTTTCTTTCTGAATACATGCCTCTCTTTTGTAGTCTTTCCATGTTTTCTTCTTTCCTATCCTAATCTCACTGAATTTGTGTTTAGACCTCTGTTAAATATGGGAGAGTGTGAAAAAAATATATCAGAACAAATATATATATATATATATATATATATATATATATATATATATATAT
>NW_021703768.1:124420556-124445681 GCF_005190385.1 Monodon monoceros
ATATATATATATATATATATATATATATATATATATATATATATATCAGGAAACTTGAATTCCTGTCACAGCTCTTCCACTTATGGCTAACAGACTTGAGGAAAATCATTCAACCATGCTGATTTTCAGTTTTACTGACCATGAAATGGAAATAAGATATTATCTGCTTACCTCAAAGAGTTAATGTGAGGATCAAATATATAAAATATAGACAGTACATACATATTTTTATATATACATATTGTGTACAAATTAGTATTGCATTCTATTATTATATAAATATCCTATTATAAAAATAAATTTTATATGCAATTGCTCTATAAGTACAATAATAAGTATATTAATAGCCTTTATTAATGTTAGTAACTGCATAGAATTGTTAAATAATTTCCTATACAGTTTTACAATACTTCTCAGAAGCATAAGTAGTATTTTCTATCTAGAAGTAACAGAAAAAATAGACTAAAGCTGGTTATTGCATTTTCCAAGGTTGTGTATGTAGATAACAAATGTCCACTACTTACAGCTTCTTGCTCAGAAATATTAAAATTACTTTCTGGAAAAATACCTTCTTAAATAGAGGTGTTTTATAGTAAGGATGTGGTGATGAAGTGCATTAATATCATGTGGGAGGTGTCACTCAAAATAAACAAAAAACCCACTAAATGCAAAATAATTTCTATATTCACTTTTAAATTTCTATATTCACTTTTAAATTCACTTTTAAATAACTCCTGCCCCCGTCCCCAATAGTGTTACTTAACTAACTAGTAATATAGTGGAAACTAAAATTCAGGTAAAAGAAATGACTACAGCAAAATTTCATTCTCTGATTCATTTAAAATATATATTTTTAAATTTTTATTGGAGTATACTTGATTTACAATGTTGTGTTAGTTTCAGGTGTAGAGCAAAGTGAATCTGTTATACATATACATATATCTCTTCTTTTGTTTTTGTTTTTTTTTTGTGGTACGTGGGCCTCTCACCGTTGTGGCCTCTCCTGTTGCGGAGCACAGGCTCCGGACGTGCAGGCTCAGCGGCCATGGCTCACGGGCCTAGCCGCTCCACGGCATGTGGGATCTTCCCGGACCGGGGCACGAACCCGTGTCCCCTGCATCGGCAGGCTGACTCTCAACCACCGTGCCACCAGGGAAGCCCCCATTCTTTTCTAGATTCGTTTCCCATATAGGCCATTAGAGAGTATTGAGTAGAGTTCCCTGTGCTATACAGTAGGTCCTTATGAGTTATCTATTTTATATACAGTAGTGTGTATGTGTCAATCCCAATCTTCCAATTTATCCCTTCCCCTCCTTTACCCCCCCCTCCCCGGTAACTATAAGTTTATTTTCTGCAAGGAATGATTCATTTTGATTAACTGAATTTTTCAGATGATTGAAGGCTATACACCTTTTTAACCCCAGCTTATTTTTTTAAGAATTGAGAGTATCATCAGGGAATTCCCTTCTAGAGGCCAAATATCTGTATTATATGCTAGTTTTACTCTATGGACATCGTTTTTAAAAGATTTTCACAGAGTCAGGTGAACAATGATTTGTATGATTATTTTCTGTTTCTTCCACTAGAGTATAATTTCTTAGAGATTAGAGACCACATCTATTTTATTCACAAGCTTAATGCTGGGCTCTCACATGATAACAGATAATTGTATGCATTCAGTAAATATTTGTTGTATTCATGTGGGGAGTATTATAGAATCTATTGGAATACCATAACATCTAACTTTTGACTTATATTTTTAACTTGTTAAATCACATTTTGGTAATTTGGTCCCATACCTGAGGATTCTCTGATTTATTATTCATTCTTACTGCTTTTTTCTGTCTAGTGAATCAAGATTGTTGTATGACACAGTGGTTGGTGCTATTTAACTTGGTACTTGTTTGAATGAAATTTTTAAGTCTTAAAACCTAGATGTGAGCCACAGCTTGACTGCTTACAAACCATGTGGCCTGGTGTAAGTGACTGTGCACAGGCATCCCTGGTGTCTCTCTACATCCAAATTTCCTCCTATAAGGGCACCAGTCAGTTTGGGTTAGGGCTCAACCCTAACGGCCTCATTTTAACTTAATCACCTTTGTAAAGGCCCTCTCCTCGAACACAGTCACATTCTGCAATACTGGGGTTTAAGACTTAAAAATATGAATTTTGGAGGGACACGGTTCAGTCTATAACAGGAAGTGTCTGAGATAAACTAGTTATAGGTGTAAATAATATGGTCACTACAGTGTGTGTTATTTTAGAGCTTGGACTCTGGATTTCACTGCCTTTATTTTCATTGAGTGTTATCATTTGCAAAGACCACTGCTTACAGGCTGTATGACCTTGGAAAAGTTATACAATCTCACCAAACCTCCATTTTTTAACCTGTAAAAAAAGAAAAAAATGATACTCTTTTTTGTTTTACCTGTCACTTAGTAAGTATACCATAAATGATAGCAAATTTTATATTTCTTTGCAAATAATTTAATAAAGATATATATACCACCTTTTTCTAATTTTGCTTATAAATCTAACAGTTTTCTTCTTATTGTATATACACACACATAAAAGTATTTCACTGTAAAATATGCGTTACTTTTTTGCCAAAACTCATTATACTAGCTACTTCAGAATTAATTCATTGTGATTTTTTTTCCAAAGGACTGTAGCTCCACAAACTTGTTTTCTACAGTCAGAATGAATCCTAGGAGACTTGAGAATGTACAGAATTTTCAAGTGATGGATAGTGTAGGGTCATGGAATAGGAGTTCCAGTAGCATCAGCTGTAGGGAGAAGCTGGATATTGTATTTAAGAACAAAATATAACCTGATACATAAAATTTAATACAGTTAAAAATTAGGTATTAAAACATTCCTGTTTTCTTAATCTAATCTAACATAAGCAACAATTATGTCTATAAATAGTAGGGTCTGTATGCTTAGTGATCAAAGAATGCCCATCTCATCCTGTTCTTAGATAAAATGACATGCTTATCTTTATAGTTTCTCAGCCTTTCTAGACAAACAGAAAGGAACTCCCAGAGAAGGAGTAAAGGTACCTGTTAATGGGACATTTCAAGATAAGAAGGGGGGTAAAATCTATTTTCCAGTTAGTGTCTTTCAAAAAAGGAGAATACAGACATGTTAAATTAATGGGGGAAAACATGAGAATTTTAGGAAAGGAAATTAAAAATTAAGAAAATAAAAAAGTAATTAATTCATCTTCTAAGAACTGTTAGGACATATACTTTTTCAGTCACGGTCACAACGTAATTCTTTTTGTCATTATGGGTTTATGGTTGTGTGTGTGTGTATGAATGTGAGAGCAGCAGATAAACATAAAGGACTACGTTAGCAGTAGAATGTTGAACCTAGTTTAAAGCACTGTTAACGTCCGGATTCTCTTCGAACTGTCTGAAATGCTATGCGATGGCCACATAGGGTGTAAAAGGTGAGAAAGTGGCAAGGCTGGTATTACCATCCAAGCTAGTTCCTACTCTGAGGTTTATTAATGGCGCCATTTTGGGCAGGTAAGGAAAGGACAATAACACCTACTCTGCTGCATCACTGCGTTGCATAAACAAGTCATGGGAGCTAATGGATGACAGATTGTTTGGAAAGATGCGGAAGGTGATTAAATTGTAAGGGACTATATTTATTAAACTATTGTGATCATCAAGGATATCTCAGCATAGAAAAAGAGAAGATCTGAACAATGATCTGCTAACTTTGGATTTTGGAAATAACCTTTGTCTTTAGTAACATTACAGATCTACAAAATCTTGTTTACTTTGTATTTTTCTTATCTCTTCCCTCTGTGTCAATATCCTTGATGTGAATTCAGATTCTGGGCCACTTGATACATGTTTTGTATTGTAAAGCTTATACTTTTTACAACCTAACTCCATTCCTTTTTAATGAGAAGAAAAAGGGTTTTACACGTTTGATGAATAATTGAAAGAGCTGCCCCCCCCCAAAAAAAATAGAATTTAGAATTTCAGGAAAGTACTCTGATAACCTAATATAAAAGTACTCTATTAACCCAAAACTCAGTTCTCTAAAACCTCAGTCCCATTCATTTGAATTTAAAGTCCATGGTTTTCAAAAATAAGGAGTGATTAACAGAGTGTATGATTAATCACCTCTGGATTTACATTTCTAAAATGAAATGCAGAAGTAGGTCTGATGACAAGAGCCAGCTGACATGTACTTCCAGTATTGGGGGTGCTCACTGAATCTTCTCCTTGCCATCTTATTCTGCTGGAAGAGGTTATCAGTCTGAATCCTCTTATTCATCATTTCAGAAGGTTCTGGGTGTTAGTAAGGAACTCTTCTTCAGTAAGAAAGAAACCAACTCCTTCAACCTTCCCTCATAGCAGGGATACTTTAGAGATGCAATCATCTTTTGGTTCTTTTGTTACACCCTATCACTACTTCCACTCCTGGGAATACTGTCTATTTGGGCTAGATTTGGTGTTCATCAGAACATAGTACACAGTCACCAATTCTATTGTAAGGCATTAAACTTTTCTACCATATGGTTGGGACATGTTTCATATGGTCTAACAGAGCAAATGGAAGATTAAAAGATTAGTATTGCTATGTCATTATGCAGAGGAGTATTTTTATAGACATCAGTGATGACCGAAACCTAGCAATGACTTTGGCAAAGTTTCGATGGTTAATACTTTGATCTATTTCAGGTGTCATGGTTTAGAACACAATGATAGGATGAAAAAGAGAACCTATATCCTGACATTTTGATTTTACTTCAGAATGTTTGGGGATTGTTATTTCTATGCCGAGTAAACTTAAATCTGTCATTGTGGACCACGTTTAAGAGATGTTGACTTTTCTTGGAGTCTTAGAAATTACCTAGTAAATCACATCATTATAATGAGATAAAAATGCAAGGCCAGCTATCATTAACTATAAAACTTACCACATATGCTTGGAATTGTTCTAAACAGTACACATACACACGATAGACCTCTAACTCTTACAACAATTGTACAATATAGTTTTACTATCTCTATTTTACATATTAGGAAACTGAGGCTGAAAGCAAATAAGTGACTTGCCCAAGACAACATAGCTAGTAACTCGTGAGTCAGGATTTGAACCCAGATCTATTAATGCATCAAAGCCAGGTTCATTTCCGTTACACTGTGTAGTTGCAAAGACAGGAATAGAAACAAATTTTCTGACTCCCTGTCCCATTCTTTTTCCATTAATCTGAGACAGTCAATTTTCTAACCTGTGATAGTCATGCAATTTGAACTTGTTTTCCATGGTCACTAATTTCACTAAACCACTGGAAAGAAATAAAGTTTATAGCACAGACCTTGAGACCAATGATTATATTTTATAGGAAAGAAATTAATTCATGAAAAAAAGAAAGGGAAATATTCTAGCTTCAATGGGATTCAGAATATTGACACGATTTCAGCGTTGGATAGCCTTAGATCAGTTTTCTGGAACAATATTTAAAAGGGCTTTGATCCCATCAATTCTAACTTATATATGTGTCTGTGACACTGGATTGAGACACTTTAGAACAGATGCAGATGGAAGCAAAAGGAATCCTAGGTGCTCTTGCTATACACAGCTTTCTTCAGATGTAGAAATCTTTAAATCTTTACTTGGCTTGTAGGACAACCCATCTGTCTTCTTTTTCCCTCCCCTCCCACTTATGAAGGGAGCTGAGTTAGAAACATGTTTGTCTACGAGGAAATGTGTCTGGTGTTGGTGAGGAATTCAGTTCTGATATAGGATTATGGAGTACTAAACTTTGAGTAGGGTCCTTGGACATAATCTGTTGCATTCTAGGGGAGGTATCATGAAGACACATTAGAACTACTTTAGAAATAATATCTGTTCAAATCTGCCACCTTGACAGGATCCTAAAAGATGGAAACTAAATTGATGTGGTATATTAAGTTTAGCATGACCTTGAACAACTGGTTTTACAGTTTGGCTGTTGTTGTGGGTGTCACCCACAGTATACTATAAAAATGAGCTGCATCTCCACAGGTTCAGTCTTAGAGCACCAGCTGGTGAGCAATGCAAGGAGCAGTCGTGTGACCAACTTACATCGTCTTCAACATGAAGATAGCTGCAGTGCCAATGCTTCTGACCCTGGCTCTTTGCCTCATACAAGGTGAGCAATTTACCTGTAGTCTAAGCCTCTTGCCACACATCCTAAAGCTCTGGGCAGGGACTTGTCTCTCTCCCTCCTTCTTCAGTGTGTGTGTGTATGTATGTATGTATGTATGTATATATATATATATATATATATATATATATATATATATATATCCCTGAAATACCTTGCCAGACGTAGAGTTTTGAAGAATTACATATGTGGTTTTATAGCTATGTTATCTTTAGAAATGACAAGTAGTTTGAGATAATCTGAATTTTTATCCATCAGAAATCCTTCCATTAATTCAACATTAATTCTGAAAAGCTAATAGATTCTTTTCCATATTCCCCTCACCAAACATAAAAGTTCATAACAATATGAATTATATATATTATACATATGTAGGATATTAAGCCTATAAATTGATGCTGATATGAATTATGTGTATAACAGATATTTAAAACTTAGATGTACTTAATATGTATATTTTAATACTATATTTGTAAATAAAACATTAAAAACTCAAATTCAGTCATCTGTTTTTATTTTAAAGCAGTAGTGCTTTCTAGCAAATTTTATTTTTGTGTTTTCAAATCCTAAATGGATTGAAAATATTTCATCTAATTGGTAAGGGACTTCTATGGGAGCTAGGAAGTAGGTTTTTGCTTTTGTTATTTGAATTTGAAGGGAACACAAGATTGCCTAGACTGAACCTGCTATGAAGCATTTACATATTTTAAAAGGAAACCTCAGAGATGGAGAGTGAGGAGACCATTATACAAAAATGATGCCCACTTTCCTAAAAATGTGTATAGGTACAAAAAAAGTCTGTTAATGAGAGAGTATATTAGTCTGTGAGTTTAATCTTAATATTTACCAGATCTCTAATTTCTGTGGCTATAATGAGGAGGCAGAGCTACCAGAATTCAGAAAATTTTATTTTATGTATATATATGATATAAACTTTGTGCTACACTGTACCTTAAAACTATAATTGATATATTTGATAGGTGTACTATGTTATAATTTTAAAAGAGGCCTGCAATACTTTGTTCTGAAAGGATCTTTTAGAAATTAGATATTTTGAGGGGGTCAGAAAGCATATGAGTAAGTATTATTTTTCAAAGTAATTGGAACTTTATGAGCGAGAGATCTTTGTGACTGTATATACTGCCTGGTGCAGTGCCCTCACTTCATTTGCCATGGTAAATTTTAATGTGTTCAAATCAACTTGTGGTTTTAAAATATACTGCCATTAAAATAAGCAAGATACTACACTCAGTAAATTGTTTTACTTATTAAATGTTTTACGTTCCCTTAACTTTGGTTTCTGTATTTTTGTCCCAGATGCTGCCAGTGAAGGTGAAAATCAGGTTAGTCCTGCTTTTGCTTTTCATTGAATTCATTCCAAGATCCCTAAAGAAAAATGTTCTGTGGCCAACACCTTCATATTATAATACAGATATATTATACTCATGGGTACTAATAGCTTTTGTTAAAAACACAGAAACAGGTCTTTATGAATCAAGACATGAATCACACACACACACTAGTCAACGTCTTAATGATAATGGATATCTGAAAGAGGCAATCTACCACACTAAAGGAGTGCTTTAAAATTCCATAAACAAACACACTAGTGAATTACTGTTGTTCAGTTTAACAGCTGAAAAGTAGGAAACTGAAATGACTTTTCTTGTGATCATTATGCAAAAAGGGGCTGTCTTTATCTTGTCAGTGTATATATTTCATTCAATACATATTTACTGAGCATCTATTGTATGTCAGATCCTGTTTGAGATGCCAGGGATGTAAAAACAAAAAAGAACACTGCTGTCATGGAGCTTACATTTTAGTGGAAGAAAACAAACAAGTTAATAAGTAAATTAGTAAAATATATACAACATTAAATAATGATTAGTGCTAGAAGAAAAATAAAGCAGGATGGAAGACAGGAATTTCTGGGGATGGAGATGGTATCAGTTCTTCTTGAGATAGTCAGGTAAGTTCTCTCTGAGAAGATAGCATTAGAACATGGATCTAAAGGTGAGGTGGGAGTGAATCATGAAGTTACTTGTAACTCTCAGCAGACCAGGCAGAAGCACCTGTGATGGCAGAGGCCCTGACTCTGGAAGGGTCTGCACCAACTCTAAGGGATCTTTTGATTGAGAAATAAAGGAATCATTTTCTATAGAAATTAAACATTTTTTAATCTATTTGAAAGGCACGTTGAAAGAGCCAATTATACAGACACACACACACACACACACACACACAACTGTGCCATTATTTCAGATTGAAAATATTTCTACTTATGTAGCAGATATTTGCTGTGTTTCTCAAAGACCACGAACATTGAAAGAATAAAATAGTAAAAAGATTCTTTTCTACACCAAAACTCTTATAAATGTGGTTAAAATACTCTTGCTGTATTTTATTGTTACTTTTTTTTTTTAAAGAAACTTACAGGAATATTCTAGAGAATTCCATTATAGTCTCTATTATTTCATTTAAGTTTCCTGATTAAAGAGAGGTTCAGAAACTTCTATTGCCTAAGTAGAGTGGGATGGTAGGGTAGAAAAAAACCCTGGATTTTTGAGAATCAAAGAGCATGCTCATTTGGATATTTCATACTGGAAAAAGAAGGGTATTGTGTAAATCTTACTGAGCATGAAGCCACAATTTTCTTTTTTCAGTGTCTATGATAATGGGTAGTAGTTTCGGTGGATATTTCAAATTTTGCACTGATATTTCTCATACTGTTGAACTCTATTTCACTGAAAAACGTTTTAAAAACAAATTTAGCCACCTCTCATGTTGGCATAAGCAAAGAGAATATAAGACATAATTATTTATCTGGAAATATTTCTGATCATAGCCTTTGGATAGTTTGTCAGAAATGAAAACTATTAATTTAGTCTTTCTTATAGTGCTGGAAATTTTATTTTCCAAGTTCAGTAGCTCAAGTTCTTTCTAGTACAACATAAAAACATGTTGAATTTTACAAACATGAGCCAGAATAGCACAGAAAAGCACTGGAGTAATCTGCAAGGATCTTTACCATATGCTTAAATTTGTCATCCCAGAAGAGTTATTACGAAGCCATGGCAACCTTGATAATGCTCTAACACAGAGCAGGGGTGATGCCAGCTCCTGAGGGGTTTATGATGATGCCTGGGGAGGAAAAATGGAAAACACTGGGCAATATCACAGCCAGTGAAGGAAAACAGAAAGAGCTTGGCCCTAAAGGGCTCCAGTTTCTCTAAGACAAGTGGAGAAAACACAAAGAGCAACTATAACAAACAAAACAAGACAAAAATGAGCCAAAGACTGGAAGTTAGATTGCAAGTAATCGGTTGCTGGGAAGTCATCTCACCAACTCAGGATTCCTTTATGGTCCAGACCTGTTCCTGTTTCAGCCCTTTCTTTTATGGTCATTGGGAGGTTATTTCATTTTTCCCAGAGAAAAACACAACTGCTGATTTCAATTTTTATGGCCTTTTCCTATTTCCCAAAAGAATACACTGGATAACCTCATAACTCAGAAAAATAGCATCGAGTTCCATCTTTACTAATTACAAACTGTGAACAAATTTCTTACCTGTTCTCTGGGACTCTGTTGTCCATTCATGTAAAAATAAAAGTGTGTCTTTCTAGGATTTAGGTATTTTTCTAATTATGACATAGGAGAAGTCCAATTCAGGAATTATCTTGATTGAGAATGTTCTTTTTCAGTTGACCACTAAAAACTATTTAAAGCTTCATTCTAGTGTTATCATGAATCTTTGTTTTCAGCACTTTCTTTAAGACTTACCTCACAAGGGATATATTTCTATTACAGAGTCACCAGGCTGTTCTCTGATTCTATGACAATGTTTTTATCTAGACTTTATAGAATCAGTTATATCCAGCCACCTAAGCAGTAACTTGCAATACTGGCATAAGATACTATAGAATCAGAGACCAGACACAGATCTCAAGAGGCCCAGTTGTCAGTCTGTTGCCAGAAATTATTGCCCTGCTACTCAGATAAGATCACTGGGTGGTGATAGTACTCTTAGAGATGTTTTAGTAGGTCACCCTTAGCGAAATTTCCTAGGGCTGGTCTCTGAAATTATTTATTCTTCTTCACCATTAATCATTCATTCTGCAAGTGCTACCAACTGCCTCCTGTTTATAGGATGCTAGTTTAGTTACATCATTATCCATTAGATGGTAAGCACCATTTAGGCAAGGATCCTTCCTGCCTTATTTATTGCTGTATCCATGACACCCAGGAAAGTATAGTATCCTCATAATAAGTGTTTGTTGATTAACTGAATGATTATTATAAAGATATAGGAGGCTGAATAGAATTCTATAATCTGTCCTTTGGAAGAGGTTGCCTATGTCAGAGTTGGAGCAAAGGCTTGATTGATTTACTTATTTTTTTCTGGTACAAGGATCTTTATGCTTTGTATTTTCAAAGTCAAAACAAAACAAAAAACCAAAAGAAGAAAAAAAAGAAAACATAGATTACAAAGACTTTAAAGGACCAGTGGATTTCCTAAACTAATAGGTAGTATAACATTTTAAATCAGTACTTTACTAGGTAGTGCAAATGCACCATTAATATTAAGCTCCTAGAAAAAAAGTGAGTGACATATAGCAGGCCTTCATCAAATATATTGCAACATTTTCCTATACCTTTTAATGGCCAATATTATCGAACTGTGTGCTAGGTATTTTATATGCATCATCTTAGCATATTCCAATAATAATGGCAATAGCAACAACTATAATAATAAAGCAGGAGGGAGACGAGAGGTAGAGAATCTAATTATTGAATATCTGCTATGTATCAGGCACTCTTTGAGGGATTTACATGCTTATAATATTTAATCCACACGAAACTTATGAAACACATATACTTATATTCTCTGTTTTTACAGATAGAGTAAATGAGCCTTTGCTCATTTGCTGTGGCTCTTGGGCTTGTAAGTGAGAACCCTGGAAGATAAGCTCAGATCTTTTGACTCCAAGTCCCTTGTTCTTTCCATTTCACTAATGACTTTAGATGAATGCTTTTAGGTGAATTTTCAATCTCCAACAGACAATCCAGATTCATTACTTTTATTTGTATTATCTGTATCACCTGAGTGAATGTCTTCCATACAAAGTGGGTGGTGGTCATGAAATAATATTGTTCTTAGAAGGTAAAGTCTTGCTTTGATGAGATTTCTGTAAGCACTTTTTTCATATTTTCCTAAGGAAACATGCAGTGAATATAGGGCACTGATGAAAAATGGAAAACTGTTCTGTTCCCGAGATACAAACCTTTTTCAAAGCTCTGATGGAATAGTGTTCATCAACAAATGTGCCACATGCAAAATGATATTGTGAGTAAAGTTAAATCTTTCTTTCAAGTGTTTTGAGTTACCAGTTATTCTCTGAACTACTAAATGTATTATTTTTATTTTCTGTCAAATATATTTTTCTAAATCTAAGTGGGTAAATAAAAATGCTTAGCAGATCACTGTGATACCTACCATCAAGTAAAGTTGGATAAATGCCACCCACTCGGAAAGATTTTAATAATCACTCATGGTATTCCAAAATATCCCAGAGGGCCTGGTATCAGTACCTCATGCAGCACTTAACAGTTTTTTGAGGATGTACTTCCAAGTTGAGTTTTCTGACCCTGGGAGAAAAGAATTCTCGAGCCTGTTAAGACCTGACTCTGTTGTACCCCTGAGAATGATGCCAGACTCTTCTTGTGAGAGCCAACCAGGAGAATCAAGATACACCCTGACTCTGTGAGCTGCCAGTGTCTTCAGACATCTAGGATTATGCTAGCATGAGATGGACCCTAGGATTGACTGTGGCTTCCAACTCCCCACAACTCAGAAAGAATTAATATCCCGGAGGTTTACTGACATCTTTGCAATGCTTCTTAACTATTTCCTTCTCTCCAGTGACACTCCATAGGTGGTAAAGGCTTGAGTTATCAGTTGCAAGTCCTCAAATCAAAGGGACCGAATTTGGTTTTGAACAGAGAATTCATTCTCGGTTTCTGACCACCATCAAAACTTCAACTCTGGGGGCTTCCCTGGTGGCGCAGTGGTTGAGAGTCCGCCTGCAGATGCAGGGGACACGGGTTCGTGGCCCGGTCCGGGAAGATCCCACATGCCATGGAGCGGCTAGGCCCGTGAGCCATGGCCACTGAGCCTGCGCGTCCGGAGCCTGTGCTCCACAACAGGAGAGGCCACAACAGTGAGAGGCCCGCGTACCGCAAAAAAAAAACAAAAAACAAAAAAACACAACTTCAACTCTGGTACCAAGCCAATACGAAACTTACCTACTGAAGATAATTATATTATAATCAGCTTTTAAAATGCCAAGTTGGTAATGTGTCAAGGGATTTAATCTGACATAGTCATTAATATTGGGATAACAAAGCTCTGATCACATGTGCTGCTCCTAATGAAGACACTGCAGGAAGATGAAGGAAGGCAGGGCAAAATTTAGGGAGGGAGGACTCCCAGGGCAAGTTGAACAATCCTTTCTTAGCCTCTTGAAAGCTGAATGTAAACCAGCAGGTGTAATATTTACTAAAGAGTTTCCTCCTTGTTACATAGGATGTTTTGTTAGGAGACTGAAACTATAAATAGAATAAATTTATTGAAAAATAATTTAAAATAAAAATTAAATGCCTTTAGACATACAAGGTGGGTTATTTATCACTTTGAAGTCACTCACACAATTATTATCTTTATTACTTATGTAAATTATATTAGGATAAACTTGGCTTCTTAACCTGGAAAGGAGGAGACTGTATGAGGCATTAAAGTTATCTTTAAATTGCTGAATTTGCTCTGTGGGTCCTTAGAGATTGGAACCTCAGACCAAGACAGGTGGGTAGATTTTGGATCAATCTGAATATGGTCTTTCAAAGAGAGCATTCCAAAAATGATATAAATGGCTTTTAGAGTTAGCGACCACCTGGATGATGGAAGTATTTAAGGTGGGTAATCAGTTATACAGTTAACAGTAAAGATTCTTGCCTGTAATAGAACCACATTTGAGATATATTTCAGCACTGAGGAGAGATTTACAGTACCTGTGGTTATTTCCAGACATACCTCCACTTCTGACAAGCTAGATTAAGCTGAGAAGAATAGCCAAAATTAAGTTTACCATGTATGATGTTAGACCTAAAATTGGTCAAGCATATCTGAGCTATTCTGTTCTTTGCTATCTTCCAGAGAAAAAGAAGCAAAATCCCAGAGAAGGGCCAGGCATTTAGCAAGAGCCAGGGCTACTGCCCCAGCAAAGGTGAGACTATTTGGAGTCAACTTGTCATATTTGCTTTAGAGATTATGTTCAACTCTATTCAGATCTCTTTATTTCTTAATTACTAGGTCATACCTGTTGTGAGGCCAGCTACTTAGAAGGGAGGGAACATGGCGTAGTCCAGGGGTAGGCTAAATATCTGGTACAGCTTGTCCATAGGTCCAACCCATGACCCAACTCTCTGAAAACATCTGGGGCACTGACAGATGCTAAGAGGTGGTGTAAGCCAGTGTGATGTCTGCCTTCCATGGCCATTTCTCATTTCTACTGTCCTGTCTCAGCTCCAACAAGAGAATTCACGGGACTGTAGAACTAAGTTCAAGTCTCAGAATTCGGACAATTTATGTATATCTGGGTCTCAGTTTTTTCACCTGTGAAATGGAATGTGGATCAAATGAGAAACTAAGTTTTAAAAGCCAGCTACAATGTTTAACATGTGTTAGCAGACATTTGACTCATTTTATTTCCTTTCTCTTTTCCTCTTTCTCTTCCGACTGAACATATTTTCTAATACTTGGAGATTTCCCCTAATTCAAGTAGACTTGCTTATTTATATCTATTTTGCAAATTGGGATTCAGGCTAATATTTGTTGGAGAAAACTGTTCTGTGGTAAAACAATTTTTTAATTAAATAAAATGAAAGAAACTATACAGGTGCAACCCAACACATAACCATTTCCCTTTATAAATAATTTTTTATTATACAAAAATTCTTATTTATACAAAAAAATAAAAGTTATAGGCCCAGACTTGTTGAAATCTCTGTCTACAATGTCTTACAATAAGTTATTGACAAAGCTGGGGCTATTGCCAGGTATTCTGACAACTACTCATATTATTCCAGGTCTCCTATGTAGCTTCTTCTCCAATATCTTCTTTCTCTTCCTCCTCTCCTGCCTCTGACACATAACTAAAATGATCAGTCAGGGAAGGCACACCCAAATTACATTAATATCCCTGGTCTAACCAAGCTACCATTCTCCTTGTCAGTGTTACTCAGGACTGTCTGAGCACCTCAGCCTCCGCAGTAGACCGACTCAACCAAATCTTTGCCCGGGCTCAACCAGTCTCACTTTTAAAACAATAACATAGTCACCACACAATTGGTCAATAACTACAAACTCTTTGAGCAAAAGGGAGCTGCTTCTATGTTCCCCCAAATCTGTGAGGGTCAGAAAACTTTACTGATACTTTTCAAATCTGCCTTTCTTTGTGACATTTAGAGAGAGGCTTATGCTATAAAATCCATTCTCTTCCTCCTCCTCTTTTTTCTTCATGAAAAACTGATATATCGTTGGTGTTCAAAAATATAAAATACAAGAAAGTGACAAACAAAAATCCCCCAAATACATACACACACATATACACACACACATCATTCTTAAACCTACTATTTTAAGACATTACTAGTGGTACGTTTTCATATGTAGACACACATTTACTGAATTTTAATGAAATAGGATTCTTAAGAAATAAAATTATAGAATATTAAGACATTATACTTCTCTGTTACCATTTTATGCCTGAATTATAATTTTGACCTCTAGATAAAGTTCCTATGGTTACATGTTTTGCTACCTAGGAAATTATTTACTTACAAATTAAGGCAGTTAATATTTGGCTGTTTGCCTTCAAGTAATTTCTGTCTAGATGTTTACTTGTCTGTGTGTGAGTAGATTAATGCAATTATAGTATATTTTTATTGTTGTTATTTTCCTCTTAACGGTAAAAGAAAACAATCTACTTTCCCTGCTTAGATTTTTCCCATCAAAAATTAACCCTTTTCTCCACACCCTCTCCAGCATTTATTGTTTGTAGATTTTTTGATTATGGCCATTCTGACTGGTGTGAGGTGATACCTCATTGTAGTTTTTTTTTTTTCTCATGGTAGTTTTGATTTGCATTTCTCTAATGATTAGTGATGCTGAACATTCTTTCATGTGTTTGTTGGCAATCTGTATATCTTCTTTGGAGAAATGTCTATTTGGTCTTCTGCCCATTTTTGGATTGGGTTGTTTGTTTTTTAGATATTAAGCTGCGTGAACTGCTTGTAAATTTTGGAGATTAATCCTTTGTCAGTTGCTTCATTTGCAAATATTTTCTCCCATTCTGAGGGTTGTCTTTTCGTCTTGTATCCTCTTGCACTCTTGGTAGGAATGTAAATTGATACAGCCACTATGGAGAACAGTATGGAGGTTCCTTAAAAAACTAAAAATAGAACTACCATACGACCCAGCAATCCCACTACTGGGCATATACCCTGAGAAAGCCATAATTCAAGAAGAGTCATGTACCACAGTGTTCATTGCAGCTCTCTTTACAATAGTCAGGACATGGAAGCAACTTAAGTGTCCATCGACAGCTGAATGGATAAAGGAGGTGTGGCATATATATAAAATGGAATATTACTCAGCCATAAAAAGAAACGAAATTGAGTTATTTGTAGTGAGGTGGATGGATCTAGAGTCTGTCATACAGAGTGAAGTAAGTCAGAAAGAGAAAAACAAATACCGTATGCTAACACATATATATGGAATCTAAGAAAAAATTGGTTCTGATGAACCTAGGGGCAGAACAGGAATAAAGATGCAGATGTAGAGAATGGACTTGAGGACACGGCGGGGGGAAGGGTGAGCTGGGATGAAGTGAGAGAGTGGCATGGACTTATATATACTACCAAATATAAAATAGATAGCTAGTGGGAAGCAGCCGCATAGCACAGGGAGATCAGCTCAGTGCTTTCTGACCACCTAGAGGGGTGGGATAGGGAAGGTGGGAGGGAGACTCAAGAGGAAGGAGATATGGGTATATATGTATATGTATAGCTGATCCACTTTGTTGTAAAGCAGAAACCAACACACCATTGTAAAGCAATTATACTCTAATAAAGATGTTAATAAAAAGAAAATTAACCCTGCTTCTTACTCTCAGAATAAGATGCTTTGTTCAAGGAGTTTCCTCCTATAGACATCCTCTCTCTCTTGCATCATCAATTTATTCTTCATTACTATGTATGTCAACCTTTAACCTTATGACTCTGATATGCAATCCATCAACAAGTCTTGGTTTTGCATCCAATGTATATTCCAATTTGACTCCTTTTCATGATTTCCATTCCTACCACCCAAGTTTTCTGAAATCCTCCATAATTTCTAATCACTAACATCTTTGGCCTATGTAGAAACTTTTGTTTTTTAATTGATCAATTCATTCATTCAGTGTTTCTCATTGATTTAAGTTGCCAACTTTGTAGGATATTAAATTCATAGGTGTGCATGTATGTGTTTCTAAGTTCCCTTTTTTGTTCATATTGTTCATTTCTTTAATAACTAATAAGACAAGTCCCCTTTCTTATCTCACTTTTTCAAAGTTGACTTACCTATGCACAGATATGTATTTTCCACATATATATTTGAAATAAAAAATTTACTAAGTTTATAAAAAATCCAACTTGAGTTTGAGAACTCAATGTGGTAAAGGCTACAGAGAATTTATAAATTAATTTGGGTAAAATTGACTTTTTACAATAGTAACTTGCCCAAGTCAAAGGCATAGAATATCTTATTAATTCATATAATTTTCGTGTATCTTATGAAATCTATAAAATATTCTCCACAGGTATTCTTTGCCAATACCTAGAAAATTTGTAATTTTATTGCTCTTTTGAGTGGTATTTTGTTGTTTATGGTATTTATATCTGATTATTGTTGGCATAGACAAATTCTATTGATTTCTATAGGTTTATCTTCTGTTAAAGACCTTTATGATATCTTGTTAATTCTTATAATTTATCTTTTAATTCTGTTGTCTTTTTCTTGGAAGTTGATCACATCATCTGCAAATAATAGAAGCTTTATAACTTCCTTTTCAGTCTTGTCACTTCTTTATTTCTTTTTCTTTCCTTATATCATTGGTGAGGATCTAGAGTTCAATACAGTAGTTCAACAGTAGCAATGATAATGAACTTCAATCTGCCCTTTCTCTGCCTATATTAAATGCAATATAGCTAAAGTTTCTCCATTAAGTATATTGTTTACCATAGGTGTTTTTTCTATAAACTTTAGTAAGTTTAGAAGTTCCTTTCTGTTTTTATTCTTCTGAATATGTTTTGATCATTATCACATGCCTTCTCTGCAACTATTGAAATAATTTTACAATTTTTCTCTTTCAGTCTATTAACGTAATACATTTTTTGATAACCATGCTAAATGTTAAATCATTATTATTTTCTTAGGGTAAATCATACTTAATCATAATGCATTTTTTAATACACTGTTGAATTTGCATAGTTATTATTTAGAAAATTTGAAACTATTTTTGTAAGTAAAATGAGTCTATACTTTCCCCTTGCTAATTATTCTTATCTGGTTTGGGAATCAATATAAAATTACCCTGAGGGGGTGGCACTTCAGACTATTGCTGAATAAGGAGGTCAACTAATTCCCTCCGCAAAGAACAACTATAAGGCTACACAAAATTGAGTAAAACAACCATTTTAGCATTCTGGAAATTGACCAGCAGCCTATGTTAATCTGACAATCAGTTATGCTTGAAAAACTGTTGGACTCTGGGTAAGAGCAATGGGATTCTATGATGTTCTTGCTTAATGATAGTCCCATCTCACTCCCATGGCTTGGTTGATATGGAGGGTCTACCAAAACAGAGCAGGCTATGTGGATCAGCAACTGCACTGCAAATGTTGAAAGGGGTTTATTTAATTTTGAGTAGTGGGCAACTGACATATCCAGAGATATTTTTGGTTACTCCAGTAAGGAGAATGATCTTAGGTTATAGCAGTAAGCATACTTCTGGCTATGTCTTCATAACAGGGCAGCAGAGACAAAAAGGGACTAAGCAATTCATAAAGTCCTGGACAATCATAGGGATGTGTGCAAGCACTTAGAAGACACAAGAAAATTCCAGTGGAAAGCAAATGCTAGGGTAGACGTAAAAGTAGCTTGAAATTTGAATACCCTCTCCTACATACACAGGTCCATCTGTGGAGGATAGACTCCTTACTGGCTTGAGCATAAACTCTGTCTAATCATTGGCCTACTGCTAAGTTACACAGATCCAGGTAGAAAAAACCTAAAAAGTCAGGCTTAAAAAAAAACAAAAAACTACAGTCATCCCTCCATGTCTGTGGGTTCCACATTCATGGATTCAGGCAATCACAGACCAAAAATATTAAAAACAAACAAACTCCAGAAAGTTCCAAAAAGCAAATCTTGAATTTGCCCCATGCTGGCCACTATTTACGTAGTATTTATATTGTACTTACAACTATTTACATAGCACTTAAATTGTGTTACGTATTGTAAGTAATCTAGAGATAATTTAAGGTATACAGGAGGATGTGCATAGTTTATATAAGGGACTTTAGTATCTATGGATTTTGGTATCCATGGGGGTCTTGGAACCACTCCCCCAATGGATATGAAGGTATGACTGAATAAACATTTTCTTAGCATACACATCAACAGCTGCACACTATGGGAGAGCAAGAGATCAGAGATTTAGCTCAACCAAAGAAGCAAACAATAAAACAGCGAAAATCATCTTTGGAATAAAATTATAAATTGAGTTGCTAAGCTATATTATCCATAATGTCCAGTTTTCAACAAAAATTATGAAATAGGCAAAGTAAATAGAATATATGAACCATAGTTGGCATGAAAAAATGTTAATGGAAACTGTCTGAGTGGTTCCAGATGTTAGTTTGACAGACAGAGACTTAAAGTAGCTATTTATAAGGTGTCCAACACTAAAGAAAACAATATTTGAAGAGTTAAAGGAAAACGTAATAACAATGAATAGAGATTTTCAGTGACAAGTTATATATAACACCCTCATATACACTTGTATATGTATATATATATATACACACATATATATGTATGTATATATATAACCAAATGAAAATTCTGGAGATGAAGGGCACAATAACTCAAGTTTTAAAAATTCAGTAGAAAGGCTCAAAAGCAGCTTTGAGATTGTATAATAAAAGAAGAATTAGTAAACTTGAAGAAAGATTAATAAAGTTTAACAAAAGTACAGAAGGAAAAAATATTGACAAAAATTGCAGAGTCGCAGAGTCCTTGAGACATCAAGAATGCCAGTATGTGTGAAATAGGAATGCCAGAAATAGAAGGCAGAGACTGGATAGAAAAATTATTTGAACGAATAACGGCCTAAAATGTATCAAATTTGATGAAATAATGAATCTTTATATTTAAGAATTTCAACAAACTATAAATGGAACAAATCAAAGAGATCTACACTTGGGCTCATCATGATCAAAATGTTGAGATCAAGAGAAAGTTTTAAAAGTAGCAAAAGAAAAATGACCCATTATATATGACTGGCTTCTCATTTAAAATAATGAAGGTCCAAAGGCAATGGAAAGAGATGCTCAAAGGGCTGAAAGAAAAAAAATGTTAACCAATATTCTATATCCACAAAAATTACCCTATAAAATTAAGGCAAAATGAAGATATTCCCATATCAATGAAATCTGAGAGAATTTGTTGCTAACAGATCTGTCTTATAAGTAATAATAAAGTTCTTTAAAGGAATGACCACCAGATGGTAACTTGGAATTAGAGAAAGAAATAAAAAGCACCAGAAATGGTAAATATAGGGGTTAATATGAAGTACTCTATAAATATATGTCCCTTATTTTCACCTAGCTTCTTTTAAAGATATAATATTGTATATAGCAATGATTATAATGCTGTTTTATTGGGTGTACAAATATAACGTGTATGATAGTTACAGTACGAAAGGAGACAGAGAAAATAGAGCTACAATTGGGGCCAAGTTTCTATATTTTACTAGAATTAAGTATTAATTGGTAGTAGATTGTGATAAATTAGGATGCTTATTGTAATCACTAGAGTAACCGATCAGAAAATGACATGTATAATAAATGCATAAAATCAGCAGGAGAATAAAAAAGACGCACTAGTAATATTTAACCCAAAAAGAAGGCAATAGTGGAAGAATAGAGAAGTAAAAAGAACAAGAGTATATTAAAAACAAATAGAAACATAGCATATGTAAATACAATCCTATCGATAATTATATTAAATGTAAATGGTTTTAACATCCCAATCAAAAGGCTGAGACTATTATATGCTAAAAAAAAACCCCAACTATGTCTCCAGTACATACTCCTTAAATTCAAAGTTTTAGAAAAATGTATTTTAAGTCTATTAGAAATGGGGCATTTTGGGGAGAGAATATCTCAGACCAATATATCAATTAGTTAATATACTTACTGATATGTTCAACTTTCCTCCTGCTTAGTACACCAGCGGAGGTATTTTCTACTCTTTTTGTAGCCATGTCTCCATTTTGGTTTTCAGATGCATTAGCATATGGATACTCACAATATGCTTTCATTGTATTATTTCTCAATGTTCAATTATTTCCAATATCACTATATATATTTTTAAATTGTCATCTTCTCTTTCTTTTTTTTATCAGTTGTACTAGAAAACTATAACATTAGCTTTTTTATTAATTTTCTCTGTAGTTTCTGTTCTTTATATTATTCATTCCTATTTGCTCTGCTGCTCATTTTACAGTGAATTGAGCAATACTTAGTCTTTAAATTTTAACTTTCTAAATTTCATGACAAGTGTATTTGAAGGTATCAGTGATCATCTGTCTCAGATTTGTACTTGAAGTGTTTTCATTTGTCATTCTTTGCCAAATATTTCTTAATTTTCCTCCCTCCCAAATTTATTTAGTAACACATTATTTGATTTACAAATATGTGGTACTTTTTTTCCATTTTAAATTAACTTAATTTTATTGAACTGTGGTCAAAGAACATGGGCCATATGACACTGATCCTTTGGAATTTCCTAAGACTTTCTTTGTGGCCTGATAAATATTCTACTTTTATAAATGTTTTATATCTTCTGAAAAAATGTTTATTTTCTGTTTCTTGGATGTAGTTTTCTATTAAAATCTAATGACTTAAGCACCTTAATTTTTTCCTTTGATATATCAGCTTCTGAGAAGTGTGTGCTAAAAACTCTAACACCAGTTATTGATTTATTTAATTCTATTGATTATCACTTGACGTATTTAGAGCCTGTATTATTGAATGTATGCTCATGATTATTATACCTTCTTGTTCTTTTCTTCCTTTTACTTTATGTAATGTCCTTCTTTGTTACTTATGATGCATTTGGGACTGAATTCTATATATTAAGTATTAATATTTTTGCTTCTGCTCTCTTCTTATTCACTTTTGCCTTGTATCTTTTCTTATCCTATTATAATATTTGTGTGCTTTTTAATTTTTCTGTAGTGAATTTTTTTCTGCTAAAGTGAGTTAGAAAATACTGAAGCCAAGCTTCAGCCTCTGCCTCTCCTGGTTAAGTGTCAGGAGAGGACAAAGGATAAGACTCAGAGCTGAAGGTTCTAGAACCAGTGTTAACTCCAGTTTGCTGCCACTTCACCATGTCAAGAATCCATCTGTAAGCTCTCAGAAATTGTCAGCATCAGGAAGAATTGTTCTCTGTAGGCTGTGATCCACCAGCCCTTGGTGTTTCGAGGAGATGGAGGTGGAGTAGTAAATGCTTACACCTGTTCTCATCACCTCCCAGCTGGGCTTTTGATCTGTCCATCACCCTGCCAACATCTGTGACCTAGTAGGCTGCTGTTGATTTCACTGGTGAAGCGGGAGAGGAGTGATGGCTCCAAGTTGATTGCTTGGATCCCTATCCCCATGCTTCTGCAGTTTCTCCAGAAATGATTTTTGAGAGAAAATCAGCAGCTTTTCCTTACGCTCCTGCTTTTTCCTTATGCTCCAGCCACACTTCTCTTCTTTCTGCCCCTTAAACAGGAGAATCTAGTTCCTATCACAAGTCTTTTGCAATTGCAGTTCTCCATGTCTGGAATGTTCTTTCCGCAAGTCTTTAATGCCCGGCTCCTCCTCATTAATGCCATCTCACCTCAAATGTTACCTTTGCAGAAAGATCTTTCTTGACACTATATTTAAAATAGCCCCTATTCTGGGTGCTATCATATCGTGCAGTTCATTTTTCATAGCACTTGTTATAATTTAAAGTTTTTGTATTTACTGTCTATCTCTTCCCCTGTCTATTTAATGAATGTAAATCCGTTAGAGTACGTATTCCTTTTCTCTTTTTTTGCTGTGTCACAGTCTAGTGGAATGCCTAGAGCCTAGTAAATGTGTAATGGGTTTTGAGGAATAAATGAACAACCAAGTGAATGGGGTAGCACATATGGCCATGACTTAACCTGTTTTCACTCTATTTTTAACTTCTTCCTAAATATATGACATGAAGAGTGGGGTATGTTTCATAGATTTTCTTTTCTAGTTTAAATTCTTTTTCCCTTTTAATTGTCTTCTAGGAGAGTTCCTCAGTGTAATCTTCTGGTTCAAAAATTTATTTTACATTTGTGTCTATCCTACTTTATTCTTGATATTGTGTGCCATACTAAGTCACAGGTCCATATCCTAAGTTTCCCAAATCTATAATAAAGACATTTTTGTTAAGACAATAATGACATCAAAAAATTTGTTTTGCAATGTGGTATCATATTCTTAGGTTTTAGATAGAAATTAAGTTCAAGTTAACTCTGAATCAGAATATCTAGCTTATGTCACAATAATGAGTTGCCAAATAACGTTTCATAACTATTTCTTCTTCACCACAAGCCTGTAATGTGGATAGGGTGTGAATTCCCATTTTTCAGATAAGGAAAGTGAGAATCAAAGAGGTGCAGTGAGTGGGTGGCAGATCTGAGATTCCAACACTAGTCATCAGTTATTACCTAGTGCAATTGTTTTTCTCACCAAACAGGTTTGTCCCTATGTATATGTCATATTATTAGAGCAGAGATTTTCATATTTATCTCATCATCCCTAAAAGGTGTTTAGCTTTATTGGCTTGATTATCAGTAAAGAAAACATTTAAAAAACAACAGCAACAACAGTAAATGGTCAGGATATGCTAGGCGCTGTTCTAAGAACTATACATGTATTAATACATTTAAATCTCTTTATAATCCTGAGAAGTTGGTAATATTATATGCATTTTGCAAATGAGGGCACTATAGCACAGAGTGGTTAAGTAACCCAAATCACATAGCTAATGAGTGGCAGATTTAGAATTATGAACCCAGCAATCTGGCTCTTGATCATTAATCTATAATACTATAAACTTTATTGTAGCTTATAGTTTGCAGAGAGCTTTCATATCCATTGTCTACTGGACCTCATGACTACTCTATAGAGAAGGCAGGCAGGTTTTGATTGACATACAGTTTGCTAAGTTTCAAAGAGGTGACTTGGCCCACCTCACCCAGATAGCAGGTGTCTGAAATCTTACTGAAATCATTTTTTCTGAAATCTGATTATATATTTCTGTTCTTGGACCATGCCTTATTAGCCACGAGTTTATTAGTTCACTGCAGTCTCCTTATTATATTTTCCTTCTCCACTGAGTTATATTGTTGTGGGCTTAAAATATTAATCTATTTATGCATTTAAGGAATATTTTATCTCTTATAGTTTGATGTTCCTTGATCATGTCTCTTGCAGTTGAATTGCAGTGATTTCAAGAAAGGAGAAAGGGATGAGGATTTTATCTGTACCCTTGATAATGCAGCTGTTTGTGGCACAGATGGGAAAACATACAGTAACAGATGTACACTATGTGCTGAGAACGCGTGAGTATTCTCTGAAGCAGGCTTTCTCCCTAAAGCATGTTCTCTGTATAATTATATAACACATTTTTTTCTTACATCTTTAAGATAACAATCCATTTTGTGGGAGTTAGCCATCTATAAATTATTAGGATCACTTCTTTTACTATTCTTAAGAGAAAAAATATGTAGTATAACACTTTATATTTTACAAGCACACTTGTGTGCAATTTATCAGATGGTTATCACTTTCTGTGAAGTAAGACATCTGATATATCTATATCTGTATACAACCACACACATACACGTATATCTATTCATACATATATATACATACACATTTATCTGTTATCTATTTATCTCCTTTCTACCTATTTAGGAGTATATCCTTTTTCATAGAGAATTATTTAATTATTAAATGATATTTATTTATTAAATGCTCAGTAATTTATAATATTAGGGTAACTGGGACTTAATATTGAACTTCTTCCCATCTATTCAACATTCACCAAATGTAGCTAAAGCATCTCACTGCCCTATATTTTGTCCTCATTTGGTTCTTTCTCTACCCTCCGGGCTAGGTTTGGTTATTGACTGTCTTCAGCCAACAAGATGGCATCCCTCCTTTACAGGTTCTGGCTTATGACCTCAGTCTTGAATTGGCTGCTTTTCAGTTTTTGCAAATATAACAACCAATGTTTGAGAAGGCTAGTAAGAGATAATGATAAATATTCAGTCTTAAGGTTCTACAAGCTTTATCCTTCCTTATGATAAGTATCTTTACCAAACCACAACTGAGTTACATCACTCTGATCCCTCACATGACTGCATTTTCAGAAATACACTCTAAAACTATGTCTTCCACTTTCACCAAGGGTCAATATAAAGAAACAGAAAACAAAAAATAGGTAAAGGAAGAACAATTTTTTATTACACATGTATTTGTAACACTACTA
>NW_021703768.1:124445691-124587722 GCF_005190385.1 Monodon monoceros
GTAATCACTGGGTGCTAGCAAATTAAAAATTTGCTAATATTTAGTCATTTTTTAAGTACCCTAGTTGCTTTCTGAGGAGAAGGCCGATATCTTTGTTTTCCAAAATAAACAGAGTAGTGAAAATTTATTTACTGGCTGGCCATGGCATATGTGTCTTACTCTTTAAGCAATACTAAAAACAAGAAGAACAATATGGAGAGGTGTACATTTACCTTTCTACTCCCAAGCTAAGTTGGTATAGGTGTAGAAGTAATGGAATATATCTATTAAGAGAGATTCCCCTTTAGGATAATATGTATTGGGTACTAGGAATGATTGTTCCCCCTGCCTTTCTCTTACAGCCAGCAAGAAGCAAAAGAAAAAGAAGCTGAATCCAAAAGACCTAAGAGAGGAGCTGAAAAGGTAGTTATTTTGGAAGCTTCATACCACAATGCGGTTTTGCAGTTTCTCTTTAAAAATAACTCATGGAATCACTGAAGGCCTATGTGAGAGAACTCAAGGTTTAGTTAGTCCAGGGGTTGATAAAATTTTCTTAAAGGGCCGGACAGTAGATATTTTAGGTTGTGACCATTCAGTCTCTGTCACAACTACTCAACTCTGCTATTGTAGCTCTAAAACAGCCATGGATGATATGCAGATAAATGGGCATGGCTGTGTTCCAATGAAACTTTACTTACACAAAAAAGGTGGTAGGCCAGATTTTGCTCATGGGCCATAGTTTGCAAACCTCTGATTTACTCCATGCCCTATTTTTAAATGAAGATTTAAAATCCAGAAGGAGGAAGAACTTGCTTACAAAGGTAGTGAGACTATTGGTATCAGAATCTTCATACTTTTTCAAAGTTCTCACAGCTGCAAAACAGAAACAATTCAAACTTAGACTTCCTGACACCAAATCTAGCATTATTCCTAACACACTATGTAGCTTTGGATGAACACATTTGGTCAAACCAGGTGTGTTCCTTGCTTTAACTTTAATTATCTCTGGTGTCAGCAGTTGGCAGAAAAATAGAAGAGCAACTTTCCCCAATAATATTTTCTTGGTTTCAAAATGAATGACTCCAGGTAGATTTCTCCAGGTTTGTGGATATTTCCTTGCCCCCATCAAAAACTATTGATATTAAAAATAATCTATAATGAAGTATCACTTGGAATTCTGTATGATTGGTTTGTTTACAGTTATTTTTCCCACAATTGTGAGCCTGAATTTAAAAATAATATGAGTAGCTCATATGCTTCCCTTTTCAACATCAATAAGAAAATATTCTTCAGTATCAGACGATTTCTGATTTCACATTAGCTACTACCCATAAACTATCCTCTCATATCATATTTCTTTTGCTAAATATGACCAGTTAGGGAATCAGGCAGTGAACCTTGAAGGAAAGCTAGGAAAAAACTCACTCTTGTCCTCGCTGAGTTTTGACTTGAACTAAAAGATACAGAAAAAAACACAAGTTCAATCTTACTTGCCACCAGTAATTAATTATATGATCTTAAGTGATTTGCTTATTCTATCTCAATTCCTCATAACTCTGAAGCTAAAATTTACTGAGTACTTCCTAGATGTCAGTCATTGTAGATATAGTAGATATACATTATTTCACATTATTCTCATAACAATTCAGCACATATATTGAATACTTGATAGATATTGGCCATTATTATTTTAACTGTGTGGAACAGATACTATCATTATTTCCATTTTATAGAAGAGGTAACTGAGGCACAGAGAGGCAAGACCCCCTCATCCAAGGTCTCTTGGTGACAGAATGGAATTCTAACTAATGATATTATATAGCTGTCAACATATTGGGCTTGTCTGGACATACCTGGAATATTATGTTAAATTCTTTAGGAAAGGGGAAGAATTAAGAATGCAAAATGGTGCAAATGACTGAAACAGATTGGAACAGAAAGACTGAAGTATCTGGGGATGCTTTGCTCTTGGAAAAGCACATAGGGAGCTATGGAGAAGGACAAGAAAGCTTTCTCCAAATATATGAAGGACTTTCTGCGTGCAGGAAGGAAAATATACTCAATTTTTCTGAGGGAAGTAAAATATGTTGACTTTGCTTACTGGTTTGAAAGAACATATTCATCCCATGCAGTGACATCTTAGAAGAATAAAACTCTAAGAATAAGGATCCTATAGGATTGATTAGAGATATTTTCCAAGATCCTCCCAAAGTAGCACTATGGCTAATCTGTGGGAATGATCTAAGAAATTTTGGAATGAACTATCTGGAGGGTAACGAACTCATCACTGTAGGTATTCCAGTGCAAATTAGACCACTTTTTGGCAGGTATGACATAAAGGGGATTGAGACGTAATACAGATGGTTGCACCAGGTGAACTTCAAAGTTCTACCTAAGCCTTAATTCTTTAAAATTCTATGCCATGTGCAGTGTTTTTATTGCATTATAATATAATAGAGAGGGACAATAAAATCTTGACTAAGGACTGTGACCAGTCTGCAGAGAACCCAGTTTATTAAGAGGTTCTTGCTTGTGTGTGACTGCAGGTTCAGTGGATTTGGAGGCTATATCTCAAGGAAAAAGAAACAGAAACCTCTTTTTAAGTCTTGTGTGCTTACTAGGATTTGAACAAAACAGTTGCCAGAAAGAAACATTCATAGGTCATTTTCTTTTTTTTTTTTTTCCAGGAAGCACTTAGTAGGGACCCAACAAAGTAATTTCCAAGAAAATACCCAAGCTCTTGCCTTTTCTCCTCCTTTTAGGATACATGCAGTGAATTTCGGAGCCTTCTGAAAAATGGAAGTCTTTTCTGCACTCGAGAAAATGATCCTGTGCGTGGCCCAGATGGCAAGACCCATGGCAACAAGTGCGCCATGTGCAAAGAAGTCCTGTGAGTGCACAGATGAAGCCCATGCTGTGGGTGGCAGAGCCGGGAGGCAAAGAGCTGGGAAGATAATATAGATTGTGTTTGTCCTTTCCTTACGTGTAAAAATGACAAATGATGATCTCTAAAGCATTTTGGGGTGAATCTCTCTTTACAGAGGCTAAGATTCACAATTCTAGAAATAGGCAATAGATGACTAAGTTATTACACTACATTCTCCATTAGTTCTGGGGTAGCACCTTACAATGATCACACCATCTTTCTTGATAAAATCTTAAGCCCTTTGCTGTCAGGTGGATCCCTTTTCTGGATTATTTTGTAATCCCCATCGGAAAGAACATACACAGATTTTACTATCAATCTAACGCCTCTACCTGCATTTTTGGAAAAAAAAAAATCACATTTCTAGGAAACTAAAAATAGCTTTACACAAAGTTTGGAAGTACACCTAAAATATTTGTCATTAACAGTCATTTGCTGAACATGTACAATGTATAATGTGTATAACGGTCGGTTATACAAAGTTGAATGAAACAGTATTACCAAAAATCATATAGTTCAGTAAGGTTTAGACATGGGCATAAATTAATATAACACAAAGGAGGAATTGCTAAGTGAAAAATGATATATACAGTGTGTTGTGGTAGTTTAGGAAAGGGAGCGTTAATAGAAAGTTTTATGGAAGAATAGAATTAGATCTGGTAATTTGGATCATATGTGAACAGTATGGGAAGGAATGAGAGGAAGAAGGAACAGCGTAGGTAAAATCTAAAATTAAAGAAACTGTACTGTATGTACATAAAGAGAGCAAGTCATTTTAGTTTAGTCAGAGCTTACCCACTTCACCAACTGTGAATGCCAGATCATGGATTTTGAAGTCAATTCTATATACAGTGGCAAGCTGCTAAAATTTTTCAGCTAGGAGAGTAAGTGGCGTAAATATGGTTCCTTTCGGAAGATTCATATGTCAGCAGTAAAAAGAAGAAAAGAGGAAGGGACTAAAATTCAGAATACCGCTGGCGGTAGTAGGGGATTACAATAATCCAGTGAGAGGTAACTAGAGCAAGGGAGCTAGAATAGAAGGTGAGTGGGTCAACATAGGAGACACTGTGAAAGTGAAACCAACGTCCTGTGGCAACAGCTATGCGAGCTGAAGGAGAGGGAGCGGTTAGGGATGGCTCCAGTGTTTTGTTCTTTGTGAAAGAGAATCCAGGAGGAAGAACACATTTGGTAGAGAAGATAATTATTTTGGGACCTTTTGAACATGAGGTATTTGAGAGAAATCCAGCTGGAGGTTCACATGAGCATTTACAAAATGCTAATTAATTGTTCACCTAGTCTTGCTTGAGGTTATGTAAACGCTGGTTTTCTTCTACTGCAATGAGAGCTCTTCCAGGCAAAAGGATGCGACATAATTCATCTTTCTATTGATATTTTCAAAGAAGAGGGCCTGCAATGTAATAGGTGTTCAATAAATGCTGGTGAATTCCATACAAATCTAATCTGGTCATATGATGAGAAACTCACAGAAATGCATTCCACTCTCTGTAATCTATTATTCCCTACCTCCCACTTTCCAATTTCCAGCCAGAAAGAAGATGAAGAAAGAAAGAGAAAAGAAAAGGAGAGAAAAGAAAAGGAAGGTCAGAGAAAAGCTGCACGGAATGGTTGCAAACGTGGCAGAAGAGGGAAAGCTCAGGTGAGAGCAGCCTCTAATTTCCATAACCAGAGTGGGCTCAACTCAATGGCACTGGGACCCCGGCAGACCCTATGGTCAAAGGCTATGAATGTATGTAGTGCTGAGTTGGAAAGCATCCTTGGAAGGACAGGGGATTTTCCCCTTAAGACTGTAGAGTAATATCTGAGCAATTTTTAGTTTCTCTAGGGCTCACTTTGACTTCTTTAAACTTGGAAATAATTAACATGAATACCAGACCCCAGTCTCTTGACTCCTCTTTATATCATCTAGCTTTCAGGCCAATAAATGATCCTAGGAGAGTAAGTGGTATAAATGTAGAGATGTTCCACATCAGCATCACATGCTCTTCATTTCCTTTCATTATTCTCTCTTTCCCTGAATGGAGCCACTTTTTGGAAGTATATTTTCTGTTGTTCCTAGGCAGGATAATATGGTAAAAGAGCACAGGTTTCCGAGTCAGATAGTTTGAGGTATCATCCTACCCATGCCACTTGGACTTGCAAAGCACTGAATAAATCACTTCATCTCACTCAACTCTAGTTTCTCTTACTTAGCACTACTCTTATAGGGATACAATAAAATAATTTAGGCAAGTGTTTAGCACATTTCCTGAGACTTTTTTTTTAAGTGTCAGCATGACAGTGTTGCATGTAAGCTTACTCCTTGGGCATGTGAACACAACTGCCTGAGATCACAGCCACCTTATTTCTATTCTTATGACCTGGGGATATCAAGACCATCTCTTTGCCTCCAGATCTGACACAGGCCCAATATCTGCCTTTGATAAATTTTGGCTTTTCTGTTTTTCCATATTTTCTCCTGTAGGAACCTGAGTTCTCACTCTCAAATGATAGACTTGTTAAGACCCTTTTTCTATCTTCATAATTTGCTTAAGCCTGTCTTCCTTGGCATTTTGCATGATTCTGTGCTTTCTCCCAGCACTTCTTTCTCCCTTCTATCTACATTAGAGGTCAGCAAATTTTTTTTTTTCTGTAAAAGGCCAGATAGCAAATATTTTAGGCATTACGGGTCACACGGTCTCTGTCGCAACTATTCAACTCTGTTGAATAGCCACTATTGTGGGAAAGCAGCCATAAATAATATTTAAATGAATGAGTGAGGGTGCGTTTCAAGTTTTATATATAAAACTTCATATGTAAGAACAGACAGCAGGACACATTAGTCCTGTAGGCTATAGTTTGCTTACCCTTGATTTGTGCGATTAAATCCCAACCAGCTTTATAATTTCCCTTTGTAGAACCTTAAAAGCAACATTACCCATGACAACAGATGTCTTAGAATATGGATGATTCCAGCCCCTCCTCTTCTGTAGACAGCGATCCTAGATGTTACATGCCTTATAAGAGGACATAGACAAGAACTTCTTACTCAAATTATTTAACAAACTTAATAACAATACAACAGACCAAGTCATCCAAGAGGCCTGCTTTCTTCTTCCCTTTCAGGACCAATGTGCTGAGTATCGGAAACAAATGAAAAATGGAGCACTTAGCTGTACTCGGGAGATTGATCCTGTACGCAATGAAAATGGCAAATCATACAACAATAAGTGTGCCATGTGTAAAGAGAAACTGTAAGTAATTCTCTCAACCTGCATGTTTAAAAGATAGCCACCTGTTCCTCCTGAATTAATGGTTATTTCTCATTTGCCTATAGCTCCTTTCGTGAACACTACCCTTTTTGTTAATTCTCAAATATTATCTCTTTCTCTTGCATCCCCTAAGGAACAATGAGCCCTAGTAAGGGCAGCTAATCAGTGGCTGATTCCTACTCTATTTTCTATCATAATTCTGTGAACTGTGTCATCATGGTAGATAATTGCTCTTTAGAACACATCATGGCTAAATCCTAAGGATGGTTTGCAACGGTCATTGGAATAGTTAACCAACATAGTTTAAGAGGGTGGCTTCATGTCATATGTATGGGACACATTTATTGCGCAATCCAGGGTTTGTTCCTTCTATTTATTTTCTTTTGGTGAATGGTACTGATTGGAGTGGTTAATGATCCAACTCAGCCACTCTTGATTTGTGTTATTGCAGCAAGTAACATAACCACTATTGGTCCCATCTGTATACTGAGGTAGTTTTCTAGGTAACCTTGATGGGTACTTATAGTTCTAAAATTTGATGCATATATTACAGTGTTATTAATTATGGTATTTAATTGATATGCATTTAATGAGCACTTAATGCTTCTCCACACACATTTTTTTTCTCCTTGAAAAAAATCACAGTCTTGTGATTGTGGTACTACAGGCCATGTGATAAAATCTAGTTATTCCAAATGCTGCATTTTACAGATGAGAAAAACTGAATTTTTTTTTTTAAGTACAAGGTCTCATGGGGGAGTGATTTCAGAGCTGAAACTAGAATCCAGTTCTTCTGAATACCAGCCTAGTATTTATTCCATGTCATAAAATTCTTTAATAGAAGCAGGGTGGCAGAATGGGGCAGTGCTAGGGTATTAGCATCATATGGTTATCTCAGCTCCATGTTCTTGGACAGGTTATTTCACGTCCCTAGGCTTTAATCTGCTCATATTTATAGTGGGGGTGGGGCAGCCATAATCATAGTAGCCACATGATGTTTCTTTTGAAAGTTAAATGAGAAAAACTATGTAAAACTCTTAGCACAGTGCCTAGCACAAAGGAGGTGCACAAAAAATGTGAATGGTCACTATTAGCACTGTCATTAGTGTTCAGTAAATAACAGGTGTCACCATTAATAGCAATAAAAGAATGACTATTATGATCTCTTATGCTACCCTATGTTGCCCCTTTGCACACCTCATACTTCGTAGGTATGATGTACATAATTGAGATAGCTCTTCACATATGACTATTTCTTCCTGCATCACATATTAATAGTGGGTAATTTTGTGAAGGAACAAATGATGAATCTCAGATGCAAACAATTATTAAGATAAAACTTTGCTGATACAATCCATGTCATCTATGTTATAAGATACTTAACTGGGGCTTCCCTGGTGGCGCAGTGGTTGAGTGTCCGCCTGCTGATGCAGGGGACACAGGTTCATGCCCCGGTCCGGGAAGATCCCACATGCCGCAGAGCGGCTGGGCCCGTGAGCCATGGCCTCTGAGCCTGCGCGTCCGGAACCTGTGCTCTGCAACGGGAGAGGCCACAACAGTGAGAGGCCCGCATACCACACACAAAAAAAACAAAAAACAAAACAAAACAAAAAGATACTTACCTGGTACTCCAGGTAACAAAATATTTAACAACAGAACAAAGTATTTAACAACATAAATCAAATAATTTTACAATCTTTGGAACCCATTCATCTGACAATAAATGGTTTTTGACGGCCTACTATATAATAGGCACTCTTCACGGACAGGTGCTCTTCAAGTGAACAAGACAAAATTCCTGCCATATGAAACTATAATATAGGAAAGATTATAAACAAAGAAGTAAAAAGCTACATAACAAGACCAGGTGTTGATAAGTAAAGCAGAGTAAGGCAACAGAAGGGGATTGGAGGTGCTACTTTATGGTGTTTGAGGAAAGCCTGACAGTAAGGGAGACCTGAAAAAGGGAGTGAAATGAGCCAGCTGGCCATCTGAAAGAAGAAAGTTTCAGGCAGAGCAGAAGCCAATGCAAGTTTCTGTAGATATATATGAAATTCGCAAGCTCAGGGAAGAGAGAGGAGGTCATTGTGTCTCAAGATTACTGCGTGGAAAATTGCAGAAATTAATTTGGAAAGATCATGTAAGGCTTTTTTAGGCCAAGAGAAGGA
Organism: Monodon monoceros; assembly: GCF_005190385.1. NCBI lineage: Eukaryota > Metazoa > Chordata > Mammalia > Artiodactyla > Monodontidae > Monodon > Monodon monoceros. The sequence continues at coordinate 124,454,034 of NW_021703768.1, forward strand.
CATTGGATTTTATTCTATGTGTGATCAGAAGCCACTGGAGATTTTTGAGCAGAGTTGTGATTGTAGATTGAATTCCACCAGACTGAATCATTACAGGTGGTCTCTTTTTCCTAGTATTTGATTAAGATGTCATGACTTTATTATATTTGTTTGAATCCTCAGGATACATTTACTACCACTTCCCTATTTCTTATATATGAAAAGGGAGCTCTGTAAAATACACACACACACACACACACACACACACACACACACACACACACACATTCATGTTATATACATTCATACACGTTTCTTTTAAGCATAAAGCCAAATGAAACTTTTTTTTTACATCTTTATTGGAGTATAATTGCTTTACAATGGTGTGTTAGTTTCTGCTTTATAACAAAGTGAATCAGTTATACATATACATATGTTCCCATATCTCTTCCCTCTTGCATCTCCCTCCTTCCCACCCTCCCTATCCCACCCCTCTAGGTGGTCACAAAGCACCGAGCTGATCTCCCTGTGCTATGCGGCTGCTTCCCACTAGCTATCTATTTTACGTTTGGTACACAGACCTACTAGAGAATGGACTTGAGGATACGGGGAGGGGGAAGGGTAAGCTGTGACAAAGTGAGAGAGTGGCATGGACATATATACACTACCAAATGAAACTTTGAAGGAGAAATACGTGTACTAGAGTTCTGCAGTATTTGGATCTTGGGTCAACTGCATCAGAATCACCTGGCTTGCTTGTTAAAAATCAGGTTACTGAATCCCAATGTAGATCTTGTCAGTAAAATTGTTGGGATTGACGGTGAATCTGATTTTAAAAAATCTCATAGCTGATTCTTAATGTACATGAAAACTTAGGAACCACTGGCATAAATATTTTATCAGAAAGGTGAAAGGTTAAAAAAAAAAAACCCCAAAAAACCATGATCCTAAGGTACTTCCTATATCACTTGTCTTCTTTCTATCTTGGGCTCCAATGATATTATAATGAATTGAAATGGTACTATAATAGATTGACCTACAAATTGAGGAATAAGAATGGTGAATTGGTAAAGAATTAAAACCACAGCTTATGATAAAAAGGTGAAAGAACTGAGGAAGGCAGACTTGGAGACCTGAAACTTGCCTTTAGATATCTAAAGGATTAATATCAGGAAGAGGTAATGGATTCAGCAGGCTTGTTCTGTGTTTTCCTGAGAATGTGAAGTAAAACTAAAGGATGAAAGCTATAGGGAGATGAATTTGGATACAAATAAAGGAGACTCTGAGATTAACTTGACTTGATCTGCCTAGAATATCTACCCTGTAATGAGGGAGCTTCTTAATAACCAAAGTCACTGTCCATCTGTGAGAGGTGCAGAGAGGTTCTCTGTGAAGGAGGTGATTTAGTATACATAAACTCTAAGGCCCCTTCCAAATCTGAGTATGTGTCTGCAAGATGACTACTGACTCTTTTCTTTTCCAGGCAAAGAGAAGCAGAGGAAAAAAAAAAGAATTCTCGGAACAGATCAAATGGGAATGAATCAGCATTAGGAAAGGTGAATCATTAACTAGGTTTTGGCAAGAATGGTCTTTCTGTAAGTCATTACTTAACTATCAAAAATGTGGAAAGAGGTTGTCAATGTTACCAGTCAGGATATTGCCCTTAGAACATCAGAAATCATCATTAATGGGAATATCTATCCCTGATAACTTTTTCAGTGTAGAAATTTAACACCAGATGGAAATCTTTCGGTCTAACACTTTATAAAACAGTTTTATAAATAGTAGTTTAAGTATCTCAATAGCCTGGTCAACTAAGTTTTTTTTCAACCTCATTTTATAGATGGGGAAAATGAGGTTCGGCTGCTGTAACAAATTACTACCAACAGTGGTAAAGCAACCCAAATTCATCATCATACATTTCTGGAGTTCAGAAGTCCTAAATGGGTCTCACTGTGTTACAGCCGAGGTGTCAGTAGGGCTGCTTTCCTTTTTGGAGGTTCTGGGGAAGATCTATTTCTTTGCCTTTTTTTAAAATTTCTAGAAGTGCCTGCATTCCTTGGCTTGTGGCCATCTTTAAAATCAGCAGAGGCCAGTTGATTTTTTTTTTAAGCTGCATCATTCTGACACTGATTTTCCTGCCTTCCTATTTCACTCATAGGAATCTTTGTGATTACCCTGGGCCCACCCGGATAATCCAGGATAATCTCTCCATTCTAAGGTCACCTGGTTAGCAACCTGAATTCCATCTTCAACTTTAATTCCTGCTTGCCATGTGAGGCTACATATTTTCAGGTTCCAGGAATTATAACTTGGACACCTTTGTGGTCCGTTATAGAGCCTCCCACAGCAAGGTTAAGTGGCTGCCCAACTCGAGTCAAAATCTTTCAATTTTCAAACTCAGTCAAATACTACGTGAAAATAGCCATTTCCAATGTAATCCTTCCTTCTTTTCAGGATGTATGTGATCAGTTTAGAAGTCAAATGGAAAATGGACAACTTACTTGCACCCAAGAAAGTGACCCTGTCCAGGGTCCAGATGGCAGGACACATGGCAACACGTGTGCTATGTGTAAGGAAAAACTGTGAGTTATTTTTCAAAAATGGGCCTTTAGTTGTGAGTCTTAAAGGAAATAATCATTTCTCATCAGCTTGAGAAAATGACAATTATTTTTAAAGCACACCTGAGGTGTTTGTTCACTTTAGTTGAAGCGTTTCTTCTCATGTTTTTCTTCAAGGGAAAGGGAAGCAGCCAAAACAAAAACGAAAGAGCAGGACTGCATGAGAAACACAGTTGAAAAGAACAATGGAAAAGAGGTAATATATGTTAGATGTGCTTATACTTAAATTTGGATGATTGGTTGCAAGATTGATTCATTCAACAAATACTTATGGAATGCCTACTCTGTCCCAGTCGTTGTGGATATAATGATAAACAAGAAAGACATGGCCAGAACTTCAAAGAAACAGCATGGAATTCAATGCCCTAAGAGCAACTCTGATGCAATTACCACACATTTGCAGGAACAGTGGTAATTGTCAAATTATTGTTATTATCAAGTGGATTTTTTTTCTGAAGTTTTAAAACAATTAAGCAAATAGATGCCAAAATTACACACAAGAAAAAAAAGTATCAAAAGCTTGGAGCTCCAGGTGATAAATTCTTGACTTGGCATTCTAGTGCCATCTTGTATTCAATTGGGGGTTTTAAAATAAGGTTCAATGCTTTACGATAGCAGCACATAGAATATGACAACAGCACAATCTCTTCTAATCCATCTATGGACTTCAATTAGAAAAGTGAAATAGTGAAATTTCCCCAGGAAAGTTTTCCCATTAATGAGGCAACTTTTCATGAGTTCTATACTGACTACACAAAATGAAACATTAATAGTAATGTTCATTTTTGAAAAGCATGTTGGGAATTATGCATTTTGGTAGATGAATGGCTTTGAGAAAAGGCTTTACTGTACAACTTCAAATGATCTCTACTGGATATCTATTCTATTTCTAATATTGATCATTTTTTTTCAAGTTTTAAAATATCTATTTTAGCAATTTCAAACAAGAAGAAATCCTCTCTCAGCAGACCAGAAAGGCTCTTCACCCAACTTCCTCCCACTCCCCCTCCAAACCAAGTCCTTTTCCCAACAGCCTGGAATGCTATGCTGAACTTACTTATACTGATTATATACTTATGTAAATATAAATATGTAATTTTATACTTATTATATTTACATTGAGCCTAATGGAATTGCTTTTCTAGAGCTTTGCCAAGGTCAGGAGTAGAAAGAAGTAAAGAAGATATGAGAGCATGAAGTATATTCATTCACAAAGTGCAATCTTGAATTGGGTCCTAGAAGGGAGACTTTAGCACCTAATCTGATGACCCAAAAAAAGAAGAAAGGTATCAAACATGAATTTTATCTAATTATTTTCCCAAATCAAGTAGAATAATAGATGAGTTACACTAGTGAAATACATAGTAATTACATATTTCTAGTAAATTAGGCACTATACTAGGGATCCCTAAGCATGGAGAAGAGCTATTCACAAAATCTGCTATTTTCCCCCCAGCTTTATTAAGCTATAGTTGACATAAAACATTATGTAAATTTGTGTACAACACATTGATTTGATAGACTTAAAGAATGTAAAATGATTACCATTATAGTGTTAGCTAACACCTCCATCACCTCACATAATTACCATTCCTTTTTTGTGGTGAGAATATTTAAGATCTACTCACCAACTTTGAGTATATAACACAGTATTATTAGCTATAATCACCATACCATATATTAGAGCCCCAGAACTTATCTTTTAACTAAAAGCTTGTACCCTTTGACCAATGTCTCCCATTTTCTCCAATACCATCCCCTGGTTAACGACCCTTCTATTCTCTGTTTCTATGAGTTCAGCTTTTTTAGATTCCACATATAAGTGATGTCATACAGTATTTGACTTTCTTTGTCTGACTTATTTAACTTAGCACAGTGCCCTCAGGATTCATCCAAGTTGTCACTAATGGAAGGATTTCCTTTTCTCATGACTGAATAATATTCCATTGTCTGTGTGTGTGTGTGTGTGTATCTTGGCTCTTGTGAATAATAAAATCTGGTTTTTTTTTCAGATTTTTATTGGAGTATAGTTGATTTACAATGCTGTATTAGTTTCAGGTATGCGGCAAAGTGAACGAGTTATACATATACATATATCCACTCTTTGTTTTTAGATTCTTTTCCCATATAGGCCATTACAGAGTAGTGAGTAGAGTTCCCTGTGCTATACAGCAGGTTCTTATTAGTTATCTATTTTATATATAGTAGTGTGTATATGTCAATCCCAATCTCCCAATTTATCCCTCCCAAAATGTGTTATTTAAAAAAAAAAATTTACTGAAGTATAATAGTCATATAGAAAAAGTGTATGTATCATAAGTGTACAGCTATTACTAAGTGATCATATCTGTGATATTAACACCAGATCAAGAAATAAGATATCACCAGCAGACCAGAAACCCGATCATGCTTCCTCCTGAATAACCTGGTTTTGAGCTGAGCTTTCTCTTGGGGAAGAGAACAACATTCATTATTCATTTTGTCATTTATTTAGCTATCATTTATGCATTCTACAAATAATTATTAAGCACCTACTATTTTCCAAGCATTACTGTGCATATGAGAACAATAGCCATAAACAGAACAGATACAACTCTCTACACTTATGGAGTTTATACTGGAAGAACACAGATCATAGATGATGCGAATAAATAAAATGTAATAGCAAGGGGGAAATAAAGTAGAAAAATGCTATAGTAAATGCTGGGATACAATTTTAAGTAGCTTGTACAGGAAAGAGCTCTCTGAGAAGGTGACATTTGCACCTCCTAAAGGGATCAATTCCATACATGTAAGTGAGGGGAGAACATTCCAAGAAGAGGAACAGCAAAGCCTTGAGGCAGGGATCACAGTACAGCAAGGAGCCCAGTACAGTTGACACAGAGTGACCACAGAGACAGTCATAAAGGAGGCAGTCATTAAAGTAACAGGAGGCCATCTTATGTAGGATTTTGTAGACCATTTTAAAGGCGTTAGCTATTATTCTGAATGAAGGTTTTGAAAAGAGCAGTGACGTGATGTGATTTATGTTTTGAAAGAATGACTCTGCCTGCTGAATTGAAAATACACTGCAGAAGGACAAAAGAAAAAGCTAGACAGCTAGTTAGCCACAGCAGTAATCCACAGAGGCTGGTTTATACCATGGTGGTAGTGGTGGAGGTCATGAGAAGTGGATGAATCCTAGGTCCATTTTGGAGGTGGAGAATTTGTTCAGAGTTGATGTGCTATGTAAGAAAAGAGAAGCATAATTCTGTCTTTGTTGCTTCTTTATAATCCTTTATTTTAGTAGTTCAATCTTGGGGCAGCAGATACCTGAAAAATACTAAGGATATACCTGGTTCAGTCCTACCTTTACCAGTGATTATTAGAAGGGGCTTGTCTAAACTCTCCCTGAATTATCTCTATTGATAAGGAACTCACCAGAGTCTAAAACAGTCCCTTTAGATGTTTGAATTATTTAACAAAACAAATTAGAAAATAATTCTTTATACCTCTAAAATAATTATCAACAGACAGACTACTATTACATTTTCTATTTCTTCTCAGAAAGTGGTTTTCAAGGAATTTGTTAATTCCATCTAAGTGGTCAAATTTATTGGCATACAGTTATTAATAACATTTCCACATTATCCTTTTAATATCTACATTTATATAGTGTACCACTTTTTATTTTTAATATTGCTAATGTGTGTTTCTTGCATTTTGTCAATTTTGTAAATAGTTTATCAATTTATTAATCTTTTCACACAACCAATGTTTGGCTTTGTTCTGTTTTCTATTTCATAAATTTCTTTTCTTTATTATTTGTTTTCTTCTATTTCCTCTGAGCTTAATTTGCTTATTATTTGCTAGTTTCTTGAAATGGAGGTTTATTGATTTTAAAACTTTTTATGTATTTACTTAAAACTCTCCTTCAGATCACTGAGTTAGCTACTGAGTTTTGATATTTTGTATTTTCATTATCATTCAGTTCAAAACACTTCTACATTCCATTATGATTACTTTAGAGTCATGAGTTCTTTAGAAGTGTGTTGCTTAATTTCTAAATACTGAGGAATTTTATAGCTATCATATTTATTACTATAATTATTCCACTGTGATCCTAAGACTTACATTTTATGACTTCAATTTTGAAATTTATCAACACTGGCTTAATGACCCAGGATATGGTCTATTTTGGCAACAAATTCATGTCCACTTGAAAGGAATGTATAGTCTGCAGCTGTCAGATATAGAGGTCTATAAATGTCATTTAGGTCAAGCTGGTTAATTTTGTTTTTCAAATATTATACGTTGATATTTTTTGTCTGGGGTATCAATTATAAAAAGAAGTATGTTAATATTTCCATTTATGTTCGTAAATTTGCCTATTTCTCCCTTCAGTCAGTCAATTTTTGCCTCAGATATTTTGAAGCTATAGGTACATAAATGTTTGGGATTGTTAATTACTGAACTTATTATTTTATAATTAGAAATTCTCTTCTTTATCTCTGCTATTACTTCTTGTCCTAAATTCTACTTTGTGGGATATTAATATAGATATACCACCTTTTGTATGATGAGTGTTTGCATGTATATATTTTCCATCCTTTTACTTTGAACCTACTGGTTGAAATATAAAGATATAGTTAAAGAATCATTAGAGAAATGCAAATCAAAACTACAATGCAAATCAAAACTACAATGAGGTATCACCTCACACCGATCAGAATGGCCATCATCAAAATATCTACAAATAATAAATGCTGGAGAGGGTGTGGAGAAAAGGGAACCCTCTTGCACTGTTGGTGGGAATGTAAATTGATACAGCCACTATGGAGAACAGTATGGAGGTTCCTTAAAAAACTAAAAATAGCACTACCATATGACCCAGCAATCCCACTACTGGGCATATACCCCGAGAAAACCATAATTCAAAAAGAGTCATGTATCACAATGTTCATTGTAGCACTATTTACAACAGCCAGGACATGGAAGCAACTTAAGTATCCATTGCCAGATGAATGGATAAAGAAGATGTGGCACATATATACAATGGAATATTACTCAGCCATAAAAAGAAATGAAATTGAGTTATTTGTAGTGAGGTGGATGGACCTAGAGACTGTCATACAGAGTGAAGTAAGTCAGAAAGAGAAAAACAAATATTGTATGCTAACACATATATAGAGAATCTTTAAAAAAAAAAAAAAAGGTTCTGAAGAACCTAGGCGCAGAACAGGAATAAAGACGCAGATGTAGAGAATGGACTTGAGGACACGGGGAGGGGGAATGGGAAGCTGGGACGAAGTGAGAGAGTGGCATGGACATATATACACTACCAAATGTAAAATAGATAGCTAGTGGGAAGCAGCCACATAGCACAGGGAGATCAGCTCCATGCTCTGTGTCCACCTAGAGGGGTGGGATACGGAGGGTGGGAGGGAGATGCAGAGGGAGGAGAAATGGAGATATACATATAAGTATAGCTGATCCACTTTGTTGTAAAGCAGAAACCAACACATCATTGTAAAGCAATTATACTCCAATAAAGATGTTAAAAATAGTTATTATTAAAAAAAGATATAGTTAAAGTATACTTCTTGTAAATATTATAAGTTCAGTCATTTTGTTTCTCCAGTCTGATAATGTCTGTTCTTTAACTGAAGTACTTGGTCCTATTAATATTTAATATAATTATTGACACCACTGAATTTTAGTCTTTCATAATCCTATTTTTAAAATTTCTCTGTGTTTTTTTCCCTTTGGTCATACCTTAAGATTAATAAAGTTGTTGTTATTATTATTATCATCATCATCATTATTAAACTCACACTTCCAAAAGACTAGCAAGAAGAAATAATGTTCCTTCTTCTACATGAAAAATCTATGTATTTTTTACCTTGGGAAACATACTGACAACTAACATATACTGAGCACTTAGTGTGTGCCAAACACTGTATTATGTATGCATATAAATGCATTATCTGATTTGATTCCCTAAAACAAATGAGCTAAGAGCTATTATTATTCATGTTTTTCAGATGAGAAACTAAGGCTCAGAGAAGTCAGATAAATCACTCCTCTAATTAGTGGCAGAGCTGGGACTCAAAAACCCATATGGTTACCCAGCATTTACCTCTGAGTCTCTCCTTTCTAGATTGTATATAACCAGTGTCTTCATTTAAGAAAAAAAAAAGGGATATTATTTCTTGCATGGTAGTTTTTTTTCTATGGGCATACCTCAGTTTATCTGTGCCCAGTATCATGTAGGATTTCTGTTTTCTTATTGCTTTGTTTTTCCTTGTATCTTGGTTTAGCTACTTAACTTCCCTAGTAAAAAGAAGCCAAATCTAGGAGATTAAATCTACCTAACAGTGGTGTGAAACGAATATGTGAGTTTGTATAACCTATGTTACAGTTCCTTTACTAACCATTTATTCATACATGATTGAGGAAATCAAGAGGTTTTCCCCAAGCTCATTATCTCTTGAGTGCCACTGAGCAAATGTACTTTATGTTTTGCTTGTTCAGAACTCTGAGATGTGCAAACACTACCGAGTATTACCCAGGATGGGTTACCTTTGTCCAAAGGATTTACAGCCTGTCTGTGGTGATGATGGCCAGACATACGGCAATCCTTGCAGGCTCTGTCATGAAAATCTGTAAGTATACAAGTCCAATGAGTCCATCTTCCAGTGTAGAGGCTCTTGATGACAGTGCTGACCCACAGCAGTGTACTGATATGAATGTGAGGTGTGTTGCAAACAATTTACTAATCATAGCAGTTAAAATTCAAATGTTGTGAATGATCTTATTCATGCATAAAATAGAGAGGATTTAAGGTTTTCCCTTTAATAAAACTGTTCATATAGTTTACTGAGTGAAAGAGAAAGGAAAAAGTGGTGGGTTACAATAATTAGAGAAAATCTAAGCCCATGTGCACTCATGGGAGCGTGAACATCATCTACCCTTCGTGTAAAGAGAAAAAAGTTGAAAATCATTGCGATACAGAGTCAGCCCAGCCTCTAATCTCTAATGGCCTTATGACTGCCTGATAGTCACAGATTTCCAATCCTCTCCAAGTCTTCTTGGAGCAGGAAGTGCTATCATGCAGAAGAAAGCACACTGGAGCAACCGGCAGACCTATTCTCAATTTATCACAATCTATCTGCAGGCATATTATCTCATCCTGAGATTCACTTTCTTCCCTGGAAAACTTGAGATAGTTCTCTGGGCCAGCTAACTTCACAGGATTATTGAGAAGAATAGCGATTTTTATTTTAGTTAAATACAAGGAATTTGTTTTAATACTTTAATTATTGGTTGTAGATTTGTTGTTGCTTTTCTGCTCGAATGCTATTTACTCTCATCTCCATTCACATTCTTCACCTGTTCCCAGCCTTCATTTGACCAGCTTTAAATAAGGGCATGGTGGCAAATCTTGACTTTTCTACCCCACCCCACCTCAGACTTACATTGCAGTCCATATATGTTCATTCTCTCCTTCTTAGAACACTGTAAGCAAGGCCCAGAATTTAAGGATGGGACTGATATCCTGCTTTTCAATCCCAGGAAAATATCTGAATTTACATTTATTTCCTTTTAAATCAACTAACTCACAAAAGCAAGAGCCATTCTGCAGTTCATATACATAGACTAAAATCTGAATATGAGTGCTTTATGTGTTATATCTGTAAGTAAGTCACTTTCATATTCACAGTTTCACTGAATCCTCACTGCTCACTACAGAGTGGTATCACCTTCATTGCACAGATGGTTAATCTAAGGCTCAGAGAGTCCAGGTAATTTGTTTAAAATGACAAAGCTAGGAAGTAGATCAGACTGGATTTTAATCTTGTTGATTTGGGTCTAAACACAGTTTTCTTTTCTCTCCACTACACGGCTGTTAATATCCAAGGCAGTAGTTCCTTAAACATTTGGGGCTCAAAGATTCCTTTGATAATACAGAGAAAGTTACCTCTTTCCACAAAGGAAAAGAAAATGATGAAACATTAAAAATGTGGGCACATAAATCTCTTGAGATCTATCCATGGATCTTACAGAGTTTTAATAATTAAGGAATGTTAATTCTTAAATGTCTTAAATGTTTAAGGAATGAGTACAACCATTCATGAATCTGTTGCTATATATGTCTTATTTTCACCCCAGAAATCCTTCAACTTCTCTTTATTGTAAATGTCAGGCCCTAAATTATCCATCCAGTGCTCTACAAGCATTCCATTCACTGTATAAACCCACAGTAAGTTTACTCAAGGGAGCTTCAGAAATTATAGAAATGCCCATAATAAAAATATTGATAAAGTATTGTTTAGCTAAAGAACTGTGGGTATACATTAGGAAGAGAAGATTCAGGCTATCCCAGGCAAGATGGAACATTATTGGTTTCCATGGTCTTAGAGGAAGTTATAGGGAAGCAGTTTCAACTTGCACAATGTTCAAAGACAAAATGAACTGTCCTGATAGACAGTGAGTTTCCTATCACCAGAGCAAACAAGTAGATGTTTGCTATATAGTATTTCTTACGAGAAAGTCATTAAAATTCATCTTTTAAGATTCTTTCCAACTATTGATATAAAATTCACACTCTATGATCATATATTGTTATATTTTATAACATGCATATAGAATTTATATATATTTATATAAAGTAATTTTACAAAATATATTCTATTTTATAATCTCCAAGTCATATTATAGGTATCCAATAAAGTCAAACTTCTCTCTGGGATCCAGTTTTCCCATCTATAAAATAATGGCTTTTGCTCTAAATGATCTCCAAGTTTATTTCTGACATTCAGCAATTCCATGACTGTCTAGCGTACAGGAGAATGAAATGTGATGAAATAGATCCAGGCCTGGAGCACAAATCTGGGGCTCAATCAGGAGAGAGAGAATAAACCTGAATGATGCCTACTGGAAAATAGTTGAATGCAGATCCCGGCCCCTACCCCTAATTTCAGTTCTGGTTTGATGCCCAAATGTCATATTGATCCTTGGTTGTGTTTTGTCTTTTTTTTTCATTATAACTTTGAGTTTTCCCATCTTTGAAACTTCCTCTTCTGTTTTAGAATACGCCAAACTAATACACGCATACGCAGTGAAGGAAGGTGTGAGGAGAAGAGCAACCCAGAAACAACACCTCTCAGCATGCCAGCATCTGTAAGTACACCGGTGTTCATGATTACAGTGTCAGAACCAGGTGGTTCTGCTTCTGTTCTCTTGAACTGAGTGATGGACAGTTCTCTGGCCAGGGAAATGATACTAGGTTAGATAACCCCAGAATTGGTCAAATCTTCATTGTGAAGATAAATGATTACTGAAATATGTGGGAATAAAAATATAGTAGTTAACATTTTTAAATGTTTACAGTTTACTGGGATCAATGACAGACTGTTTATGAGCAATGTACATAATGTAACACTTCTGCAGAGTTTATTTTATTTTCTGTGATCTGCAATACAAAGATGAGACAGAGACCAAGCGAGGTCAGATACTGAAAGAGGTGGACTTAAACCTTATATCCTCGTATCAATACTTTGCATTAAGCTGTTTACCAACATGAAAAGTTGCCTTTTTCATTTAAATCCCTACAAGGATGTTATGACACACATTACAGTACTTTCACCTTATCTGAGGTTTTGCTTTCCATGGTTCTAGTTACCCAAGGTCCAAAAATACTAAATGGAAAATTCCAAAAATAAACAACTCACAAGTTTTAAATTGTGTGCTGTTCTGAGTAGCATGATGAGATCCTGTACCGTCCTGCTCCATCTCACCCAGGAGGTAAATCTTCCCTTTTTCCAGCATAGCCCACCTCTTAGTCACTTACTAGCCATCTAGGTTATCAGATCAACTGTCATGACATCACAGTCTTTTGTTCAAATAACCCTTATTTGAAGGAATAATGCCCCCAGGGTGCAAGAGTAGTGACACTGGCAATTCGTATATGCCAAAGAAAAGCCAAAAAGTTCTTCCTCTATGTGCAAAGTAAAAGTTCTCACCTTAATAAGGGGGGAAAAATATTGTGTGCTGAGGTGCTCAGAGGTAAGAATGAATTTTCTATCCACGAAATTGTGAAGAAGGAAAAAGAAATTTATGTTAGTTTTGCTGCTCCACCTCAAAGTGTACAAGTTACAGCCACATTGTGTGATAAGTGCTTAGTTAAGATGGAAAAGGCATTAGATTTGTGGACGGAAGACGAATAGAAAATGTGTTCTGACTGGTGGCAAGGTGCTGGGCCAGAAAGCATCAAGCCTCTACCAAGACTTCAGCAAGGGATGCCGTGAATTAGTGACACCAAGCCATTTACTACAAGTAAAGTATGGTTACACAGATTCAGGAATAGATTTGGACTGAAAAATATAAAAATTACTGGAGTGGCTGCGTCTGCCAGTGAAGAAGCTGCTGCCACATTTCTGACAGAGTTGAAAAGGTTGATTAAAGAGAAAGGATGTCATACAAAACAAGTCTTCAATTACAATGAGGCTCCTCTGAAAGAAGATACCCAACAGAACCTGCATTCATAAAAGTGCAAAGGAGGCACCAAGGCATAAAACATGGAAAGCCAGATTAACTCTGGTACATACCACAGGGCATATGATTAAGCCAGGCATAGTATACAGAGTGAAGAACCCACTTGCTCTCAAAAACAAAAATTATCTGCCTGTGTTCTGATACCATAATCAGAAAGCATGGGTGATAGCCATCTTGTTTATGGAATGATACCACCAATGCTTCAACCCAGAAGTGAAAAAATACTTGGAAGAGGAAGGCTTGGAATTTAAAGTCCTACTAATAACAGACAATGCACCTGGCCATCCTGAATCTATTTGCTATGAAAATGAAAATTTCAAGGTTGTATTTTTGCTTCTATATATAACCTCATGACTTCAGCCCCTTGACCAGGGCATCATTCAATTTGTCAAGGTCACATACACCTGCCTGGTATTTGATTACATTTGATCAGCAATTGATGCAGACCCTAATGTGGACAAAATGCACTGCTGGAAATCATTCACTATTGCTGACACAATAACATTCCTCGAAGCTGCAATGGATAAATTAGACCTAGAAACTGTAAATGCCTGCTGGAAAAATTTATGAAGTCATGATTGGTTTTAAAGGCTTCCTGGGGATCAATGGAGAAGTTAGGAAAATCATTCACAGGGCAAGACAAGTTGATGGAGAAGGATATTCTGACATGCTTAATGAAGTGGAAGAACATATTGAAGGCCACTGAGAAGTGTTAAAGACTGAGGAATTGGAAGAACTTATTGAGTCATCTACAGAGGGAGAGGAAGATGAAGAAATTGAAGCAGAACCAGCAATGTGAACAGTACCAAAATTTGCCAAAGTGTTTCAAATTGCACAGATATTAAAGGAAAAAATTATGGAATACGATCCTTGGATGGAACACAGCATTAAAGTTACCCGTATGATCACCAAAGGATTACAACCTTTGCAGCAACACTTTGATGAGTTAGAAAAAAAGAGTGACACCTTCCGATTACAATGTCCTTCCAAAAGTTTTTGGCAAAAAAAACCTTAAGCTATCAAAGATTCCCAACCATTGACATTATCTGCTCCTGTCATCCAGCCATCAACATCGTCATAGTTTGATGGGTTACCTGAAGCAGATGATCCTCCTTGTGACCTATTCAGAAGGTCAATGGTAGCCTAATGCTGTGTCACAGTACCTATGTCATTCACCTCAATCTCATCACATAGGCACTGTATTATCTCATATCACCACAAGAAGAAGGGGTGAGTACAGTGCAATAAGACATTTGAGAGAGAGAGAGAGAGAGAGAGAGAGAAGGACCACATTCACATAACTTGATAATTGTTCTATTTTATTATTGTTGTTGTTAATCTCTAACTGTGCCTAATTTATAAATTAAACTTTATCAGAGGTATGTATGTATAGGAAAAAAACATAGTATATATGGGGTTGGGTGCTATCTGTGGTTTCAGGCATCCACTGGGGATCTTGGAACATATATCCCGAGGGTAAGGAAGACCAATGTGTTGAGTTTAACGTTCTCCCTGGTGATGGCATTTGAGGAATCTCTTTCTCAGGCAAGATGATATGTGACCTGGGGAAAAAACTAGGAATTTTCAAATAAGAGAAAACTTTTTGTCACCAGATAAATATGGGTTCAGAGTTTTTGATGTTTTTCATATGCGAGACCTTTGGCAAATCACATAAATACGTAAACCAAAGCTCTCACTGAGTTATTGAAAATATTTAATAAATACTTTTAAGCATTTGGCCCAGTGTTTAAAAAGCAATGGCATTTATTATTATTATCAGGCCTAGGAGCCTAAAGTATGAATGTAGAGAAACAGACCCCGGCACAATGCTTATTTCTTTTAAATAATAAATTTATATTTGGTATTAAAATATACTTATCTTTAATAAAACAATATTTTAATAAGTTAAGATTTGATAGCTAGTTATTATTATTCACAACTGTTTTTACTCTATTCCACTGGCACAGAAAGCTTTGGCAATAATGGAATTAAAAACAATTCTGCCAGACTTGAGGATCTTAAGCAATACTAGATGAGACCATATTCAAAAGATCAGCGAGCCTTAATATGGGAAAGTGGAAAAACAAGAGCTATAAGCTAGGTGTTTCTGGTTTCACACTGGCAGCTGGAACGCAGGGTAGGAGGCAGGGTACTGGAATGAAGTCAGGAGACCTTCACTGTTTTCTCATGTGGGTTAAAAAAGTCATTTACTCTGGGCATTACACATATATAAAGAGAGGTTTTAAACTTTTGCTCTAGTCCCTATGTTGTGTTGGCTATCTTCTTATCTTATTAGATATAAACTGTTAGTGGTCTGCTTCTCATTTTATTGCCAGAATATCCTGTCTCCCCATCTTAAAAACATACCTGGTCACATACATCTCAAACAGGGAGGTAAAAATAATCTTTATGCAAGTCTTATAGACCACACCTTAGACTATGCCTTGCTGTAATCTCATGTAGACAACATGATGCAAACTACTTTATGAGGAATTTGCCATAGAATAATATTAATAAGATGTATTTATTCAAATAATGAAGCATCTTGCCAGAGCTAAGAACAAAAGGTTTTGCAAGTTCCTTCCTTTCATTTTGGGGTGTTTTTTTTCTCGCTAGAGTTATATAACAGGCATTAGTAATGACAGGAATTATTTATGGTTTTATCTGATGGAACAAATCATTAGAGCAAGAGGTGTCCTGGGCATGGGTTCAATTCCTGCTGTATGATTCTACTATGTGATATTGGATACCCCAGGGTGATATGGGTGGGTCATGGCTCAGGACTGCTCTGATAACCATTATGGGTGTAAATCCTGGAGGCTGGAAACTATTGCATAAAACTTGTTCCTCTGTAGAAGATTCTCTAAGAGAGTCTGGAATCTCAAGAATGAATAAAAGGCCTGGCAGTCACAACTTTCCTGGAAAAATAGACTGAAAATCCTACTTTTACTTCCTATTCTACGAGGTACTTTTCATTATACAGTAACTACTAAGATTAATTTAATATAGAGCTTTATCTGCTCTTTCCTTCTGCATCCTCACAGTAAATCTGTATTTAGGGCAGGGATCGTTATCTTTCCCATTTTACAGAAAATCAGCCTGGGAGAAATCCTGCAATTTACCAAAGTTAATCAGCATTTGTTCGGGGTCCACTGTAGCCCTGACTTCATTTCTTGTGCTCTGCCACCATCCTTTAGTTGTCAGGAGATTCTGAAAACCAAGGGCTCTAGAAAAGGCATTATCTCAATTAAATAAAGATTAGCTACACTGGAAGGAAATTCCTATGTTAAGAAAAATACCAGTACTATTTTCTGAGATGAATAAATGACTATTCTCAATTCCATGACAAAGATTTTCCAGGATTCAACAAGACCATAGCTTGCCAACTCAAATCAAAGGAAGCCTGATGGGGTTAATGTGAGAACTAAAATGGAGGTTTGAGTTTGGAATAATAATGCTGCTAGTGTTCCAGGTAGTACCAGCAGACAAGATGCAGTTACCTTTTTAAAAAATTTAAACGTTGATTTAATGTTTTAAATGTTGATTTCAAGAATATACAACTACATGGATGAGTCAGGCAGGAAGACAGTTGATTAAAATCTCATGGCCTAAAACAAACTATAATAGTAAAGCATTAATTGTTAGAGGAATTAGACTTAAGTCCTGACCAAATGTGACATCTTGGCAAGTCAGTGAACTTCTCTGAAGTTCAATTTATTCCTTTGTGAAAAGATGTGAATGACACCTTCCTTTTTTCATTACCATGACGGTCTCATGTAATCAAGAGCAGAGTTCATTTTTGTATCCACCTCAACAGGTAGTATATACTAGATACTCAATAAATACTCACTGAATCAGCTGAATAAAATGTGAAAGTGATTTGAAATTGTGCATTCTTAGCAGAATGCAGGAATCTATGGATTTCTTTGACTGTGTTATTACCATCATAAATGTATAGCCTGCATTTCTACAATGTCTTTGAGTTTCTAACATCTAACCTACCCATCTTCTCTTGTAGGTCAAATGATGAAAGAGTTGGTGAAAGCCATGAGGGAAAATGTGTATTCCAATTCTGAATTGCCTACCTTCACCATCTGTATATACAAAGAATTCTTCAGAGCTCGTCTTATTTACTATAGAAAACAATACAGAACTGTTGGGGGAATGGACTCACTGACTTTCAGTCTTTTCCATCTCTTTCCTCCTAGATTCTGTGATCTGAGGGCACAGAGACATCTTCACCCAGTCTGTGCTGTGGAAACCTCCTGATCACAATGCTGTCTGTCCAACTGCTTGTTCAATAAAAGTAAACCCCGCAGAACGCCATTTCTGGGATTTCTTTGTCACTGCCTGGAAAATAGAAACTTGTTTTTGCAGAAGCTGAATGAACTCTACCTTTTTGTTTTTCTAAGCCTATAGGTGGATGGAGAATGCTTTCTTCAAATTCAAGTTGCTCTCACAGCTGGGAAGGAATGTCTAGAAGAGAGGTGGGGATGTAGGGGTTCCCAGGCAGCCAACAGCTATATAAAGCCAAACCAGATATGAATCAATAATTCATAATTTCCTGTATCAGGGCCTTGGACCCATACGTAGTCTGGGGGAAGACCAAGGCAACAAGAGTTACCAAGCCCCATGTCAAGTGCTCAAGAGCTACATGTATTATAGCTAGAGGCTACTAAACTAGACAACGACCTAATACACATGAGAAATCCACCAGAGAATATAAGCACTAGATAGCGGTGGGATGGAACACGTATAAGCTCCTGCCTCAATGCTGAAACACTCTCATGCTCAGAACCTTGCTACCGGTGTCCTGTGACAGTATCTAGTTACATTGTTCACTTGCAGATTCCAGGCTAATGCTGAACACACTGTAGATGGAGGAAGCTGTGGGGAATCCACCATGCTTCTAGTTGTTCTCAGCTCTAGAACTGTGCTGGGAATGGCAGGCCTACTTGGATTTGGGGAGTTAATTTTGTATTGATTCCTCTGCCCTTTTTCTTTTAGATAAGTTGCCCATTATAGTGGGATTTTATGATCTTTGTCCTCTTTAACTGAGTGAAGATAAATCATTCCCTATGGTGTTTTTTTTTTCTTTTTATGTTATCATTAAGAAAAAAGAAAGAAGACTTATAAATCATTTTTCAAGCAGGAAAACACAGAGCCATTTCAGAAAAAAAAAAAAATGAGAAAACAATGTTGCTATTTTCTTTGGTAATTCCAGGACATACAGAATGGGTTTACAGATACTATAACATCTGAGATTGTATCTCCTTCCTGGTTATTTCTAGGAAGTTCAGAAATACCATTTTCCTGGCCAAGACATATGATTTTTGAGAAGTAGTCACTTTATGTCATTTTGAATATTTTACTGAGATAACAACAACAAACCCCCTGTCCTGCCTTCCTCATTATTATTTTGATTATGATTATCAGGTAATATGCACAGAAGACTATGTTCTCTCACACTCAAGACTTAAGCAACCCTTGATAATAATTCTGAGCACCAGGGAGAAAGTGTGGCTCAGGGATATGGTGAGGTGCAGGATAGGGTGGTCTAGAACGGGATGAGACACAGGAATGGAGAAAATTCCAGGGACCCAGTCAAAGTCAAGGGTAAAGTGGGGGACAGAGGTCAGGGATGAAATGAGAACCAAGGAAAATAAAGCAGGGAATGGACTGAGGCTCTGGGATTGGGGTTAAGAGTGTGAATGTGTTGAACACATTACTTGAGATTAAAAAAAAAAAAACAACTGAAAGTTGTTTATTTTGGAGACACAATCTGGAGGCAAATATAAAACGTCATCTGTGTCAAAATGGTCACAACAAAATAGCTTTATTAACTATCAAGTAAACTGACTTTTGAGTTGCTTCCTGAGTTATATCTTGACATCCGAATGGGAGGTAAATGAAAACCAGACCCATCTTACTGATGTTTCACGAACCAGCCCTAAAATTCTAAACCGGGAAGTGACAAATGATCCCGAGATGGACCTAAAGAAGGCCAGACTATTTCTATCACCTCTTCCTGGTCACTACCACAGACTTATGCATTTCTCTATAACTATACTTCAGATATGTGGGTTTTCATAGAAGTACCACTGTCAAACTCCTTATTTTTTCATGTCAGGAACTCACCTGAAGTCTCCCTCTCTCAAGGCTTCAGAAACAAGTACAGAGAGCACTTGTATAGACTACAGGTCAGAAAACTTTTTCACTAAAGAGCCAGATAGACTTTGTGGGATAAACAACCTCTGTCACAACCACTCAATGCTGCTGTTGTGTTAATATAATGAATTTACATTATGTAAATTCATATGCATAGCTATGTTCCAATAAAACTGTATTTATAAAAACAGGTGGTGGGCCAAGTTTGACCTGTAGGCTGTAACTCAGTTATAGTTAAGAATCTGTCTCTTTAGCTACATGTAAATCAATGAAATTAGAACATTCCCTCACACCATACACAAAAATAAACTCACAAAGACATGACACCATAAAACTCCTAGAGGAGAACATAGGCAAAACATTTTCTGACATAAATCGTAGAAATAGTTTCTTAGATTAGGCTTCCAAGGAAAAGAAATAAAATTTTTAAAAAATCAAATGAGACCTAATCAAACTTAAAAGCTTTTGCACAGCAAAGGAAATCATCGACAAAACAAAAAGACAACCTACGGACTGGGAGAAAATATTTGCAAACGATGCAACTGACAAGGGATTAACTTCCAAAACATACAAACACCTCATACAACTCAATATCAAAAAAAACTCAATCAAAAAAAGGGCAAAAGATCTAAGCACACATTTTTCCAAAGAAGACACACAGATGGCCAACAGGCACATGAAAAGATGCTCAACACATCACTAACTATTAGGGAAATGCAAATCAAAACACGATGAATTATTACCTCACACCAGCCAGGATGGCTATTATCAAAAAGAACACAAATAAACAAACGTCGGCAAGGATGTGAAGAAAAGAGAACCCTTGTACACTGTTGGTGGGAATGTAAATTGGTACAGCCGCTACAGAAAACAGTATGCAGTTTCCTTAAAAACTAAAAATAGAACTACCATATGATCCAGTAAATCCACTCCTGGACATATATCCAGAAAAGATGAAAACCTTAATTCAAAAAGATATATGCATCCCAATGTTCATAGCAGCACTATTTACAATTGCCAAGACATAGAAGCAAACTAAGTGTTCATCAACAGATGACTGGTTTAAGATGTGGTTTATATAGGCAGTGGAATATTAGCCATAAAAAGAATGAAATATTGCAATTTTCAGCAACATGGATGGACCTACGGAATAGCATACTAAGTGAAATCAGACAGAGAAAGAAATATTACATGATATCACTTACATGTGGGATCTAAAAAAGAATATAAATGAATCTATATACAAAACATAAACAGACTCACAGACATAGAAAACAAACTTATGATTACCAAAGAGGAATGGGAGGGGTGGAGGGATAAATGAGGAATATGGGATTAACAGACACAAACCACTATACATAAAATAGATAAGCAACAGGGATTTACTGTATAGCACAGGGAACTATATTCAATATCTTACAATAATCTATAATGGAAAATAACCTGAAAAAAATATATCTCTATATAGATAGATAGAGATGTAGATAGATAATGACTGAATCACTTTGCTTTACACCTGAAACTAACACAATATTGTAAATTAACTATATTTCAATTTTAAAAAAAGAATCTCCCTTATCCTTCTTCTTTGTAACTTGTCTTCTCTTTGCTCCCTTCTGTATACTTAAACACCAACCACACTTCTTATTCTATGATAATAATAGAAGATAATAAATGTTGACATTTCTAAACATTTAATATGTGCTTACAAATGAGAAAATCACATTCAAAGTGCACATTTGTACTCCAATCCAATACTCTTTGTGGCCTTGCTGGTTGACTTTGACCAAGGCCAGTCTCATATATAGCACAATTAGATCATGGTAAATGAAGGGAATGTGCCCTCAAATAGCACTCCCTGTGGCCTTTACCAATGATGGATAATACTTGTTTCCCTCATAGTAAAAAGCATAACAAGACATCTTGTTCTTTCTCTGATACCATCCTGGCACACAAGTCCCTTTTTCTTTCCAGTATTGAAATTAAAGTTAAATATAAATAATATGTGACTATAAATCATTCTTCAAGCATGAAGGGAGAATAGAAAGAAAGACTTGGTCATTTGAAAATCAGTCCCAAGAAAAAAAATCTCATAAAACATTCATCATCCTTGATGGACTTTTCACTTGACAGTAGTTCCTTCTGGATTATTTTGAGGGATGATGAGCTGTCTTCCTCCAGGCTATTCCATGCACTCTATCCTTATCTGTTACAGTCCTTGTAAATATCTTTCTAGCCTAAAGACATTTACCTTATTTTTTCCTTTAATGAATTTTAGATCCTCTTTTTCATTTCAGTGGACTTTTCAACGGCCTAACAGACTTGCCTGTCTCCATCCTTTCCAGCTTTCTTTTTTTTTAATCTCCAAATGACCTCTTCATCCTTTACAGCTTTGTTTTTTAATCTCCAAATGACCTCTTCAAAACACAGATCTGTTTAATTCCCCATTTTAATTTTTTTTTTAAAAACTCCTACTAAACAGCCACACTGCACTAAAACACAGTAAAACGAGAAAAACCTGAAACCCAGGCATTATCTTCCCAGATACCTTTTATCCTCTGTACAGTTAATCACTAAATCTATTAAATCTTTGGTTTAAACCATCATCAATCGTTCATGATTGACCGAAACAGCCTTATACATGATTTCCCTGCTTCAGCCTTCTCCCATCCATTGCATTCTCCACTGCAGAGTGATGATCTGAAATCCAAATTTGATAGTAATATGCATGAAACTTTTAAGTGGCTTCTCTAGCCCCCAAGATGAACACCAAACTCCTCCTGACATGCAAGGCCTCTCTGTCCACCTCTTCAGGCTCAGCTCTTACACTCTCCTCTTTCCCTTCTACCCTTGAATAATTTCCTTAAACTTGTTCCTTTATGTCCTCTCCTCTTAACATATCCTCTTTATCCACCGCTGGTCCTTCTCCCACTTTTTCCTTCCATCTCACAGGTTCATTCCTTCAAACTCTAGAATAATTTTTTCTCACCTCATTAAAGGTGTAGCTTTTTTCTAGAAGCCTTCCATGACTTCTTTCCCCTCTGTGAATTAGCTATTCCTTTCTTATGCTCCCATAACACCCTGTCCTTACACCTATATTACCAGCTGTCACTGTTTCCTAGTTGCTTATTTACAAGTCCATTTCTCTCACTAGACTGTGAATTCTTTAAGAGAAGAGATGGTTTAATGTTCTTGTTTTTATTTCCAGTGCCTAGCAAAATACCCAGCATGGAGTGTTGCTTATTAAAAGTTGTTGACTAAAGCTAGACCCATAAGAGACTTAAAAGAAAATTTAAAACAGGTACTCTCAGTTATGGTCAATGACATAAAGCCTACAAGGACTTTTGTTTTCAAAGAACTTAGAGATTCTGCATTCCCTTCCTGGTACAAATTTAAAATTGCTGGCACTGATGGTTGGAAACAAGCTAAAATTACCTGAAAATATGAACTTATAAAATGTATCTCCTCCCCAGATGAAGGCTAGATTCATGAGATGTTTCTCAGAAATATTAGAAAAGGCTGCAGCTAAAGAGGAATGCAAAAGCAGTAGGAGCCCAGAAAAAAATATGCTGTGAAGTGTATTGTTATAATTAGCCTTATTGTAACTTTCAACTAATTAATTTGCTCTTTATCAGCTAAATATATGGTATGTAGTTATAAAGAAAATCTCAATCAGGGAAAGGTTATTTTATTTCAGACTGATAAACTCCCAGGCTGACAGAGCTAGAAGAAAATCAGAGATGATTTATCCAGCATGTTTAGTATATGGGAATCCTGAAGCCAAAAGAGGGGAAGTGATTTTTCTAAGCTTACCCAGATAAGTGCAAAGGAGAAATACAAATTCAAGTAAATGGTTTTTAATCTCATGTCCCTTACACCACTCCCTCTGGCCTCATGAACCACAGTTCCATGCTTTTCATGTAAAGAAAATTATCTATCTGATTATGTTTTCAGACAAAAGGGTGGATTTTGTATCAAATGATCCTAGAAAACTTCATTATCTACAGAAACAGTCACGTCTGTTAATCTGTGGAATACTTCACTTCCAAATCTATGGATCATGTGGCAGGAGACAGTACACATGCAGATTTTTTAGCATAGAGTAATGGGATTAGCAATGAAAAGTGAATTCTAATGGCTTGACTTAACACGAAAGAAGTCCTGGGAGCAGTAATAAAATGGAAAGTTGCCAGCTATTATATTCTCATCTCTGGATCCACTTTGCTCCTTAAATTTTAAGTTAGAAAGTTGCCAGAACTCCTACTGCCAAGGTCTCTAAAAATGAGCTCTGACAAGTTGTGTTCGCAAAGGATATTTGCTTAGGTCCTGGCCTCTGGCCACAAGACAGACATGGATGATTCACGAAGGAAATGCCCCATCCGTCTCTACCCAGAGGCTGTTCCCAGGCACCCAGGAGAGGTGTAGGTAGTTGGAGAACCTCCAGTTATAAGTACCCACTGAAGAATTTCTGGTGGAGCTGTTTACCCCCAGGTTAGCACTTATCTGGAAGCACAAGGTAGGTTTCTAAAGATGAATGGAATTTTGACATAGTCATTTTAATGTCAATATGTCAAACAAGAATAACACAGCATCAACAACTAAGGCAGTAGTTAAAAGCTATTAACTAGTTTTCTTTTTATCTTTCCTTCACTCTCTATCACAAAGCTTGAAGAAAAAGGTATGTATTTTTACTTTACAGGATATTTGAAATAAACTGGACAAAAACATAAAAAGGGGCAAAAAATTACTCTTAATGGCTTGAGTACATTAGAAAGTAACCAAAGCAGAAGAAATTAAATTTTCAAAAGAAATCAAAGGGACGGAGTATTGACCAAGACTGCTGCCCGGCAGCTTCCTGAAGAGGAAGAGACTGCTGAGCGTATGACTATACAAAGTATCTGCTGAACCCTAGATTCACGGGGTTCTCAATCTCAGTCAAAAATCACCCTGTCTCATGGGTGGTACAGAATCATGGAGCAGCCTCAGTGAGGGGAACCATTTAAGGCTGGCTTGCACTGCTGAGATGCAGGCAGCAACCATGCCTGTTCAGAGATAACAGGGCCTGTTCTCGTTTTCTGTGCACTGCTTAAGCATCTCAGATCCTCATAAACTCCAATAATGAATGAGACCAAATCTCGGCAGAATGAAGACCTCAGAGTCAGACATAATTTTATTTAGAGAAGAAGAAACAGATAATGTTGTACATATACACTTATTGATCGAAACTGACATCTACTCTGTGTGGGACCCATGTTGGGGATTGCTAGGAATTCCTGTGCAGTGTATGTCCACATTAAAGGCTGGCTGCCCCAAAATCACACCTAATCAATTAGTTTTGAAAAAAAAAAAAAAAACTGAGCCTGTTAAGGAACTGGTAATAGAGATGAGCATGGATTTGTTGAAGGGTTTTTTGATTTGGGCAATGTATTGTGATGATGTTGAGTTTCAGGTAATTCTATATACTGTTTTCAAATCCTTAGCTACTGAGTAGATGGTGAAAGGAAAATGCAGTCATGTTAGTTTGTTGACCAGATTAATTCTTCGTATAAGTATTTCCAGAAAGAGAAGAACATGGGTAGTGAATTTTTAGATCATTATTCTTGAACCCTGAATTTTTTAACATCTTTATTGGAGTATAATTGCTTTCCAATGTTGTGTTAGTTTCTGCTGTAAAACAAAGTGAATCAGCTATACGTATACATGTATTCCCATATCCCCCCCCTCTTGCATCTCCCTCCCACCCTCCCTATCCCACCCCTGTAGGTGGTCACAAAGCACTGAGCTGATCTCCCTATGCTCTACAGCTGCTTCCCACTAGCTATCTATTTAACATTTGGTAGTGTATATATGTCCATGCCACTCTCTCACTACGTGCCATCTTACACTTCCCCTTTCCATGTCCTCAAGTCCATTCTCTACATCTGTGTCTTTATTCCTGTCCTGCCTCTAGGTTCATCAAAACCATTTTTTTTTTTTTAGATTTCATATATGTGTGTTAGCATACAGTATTTGTTTTTCTGTTTCTGACTTACTTCACTCTGTATGACAGACTCTGGGTCCATCCACCTCACTACAAATAACTCAATATCGTTGCTTTTTATGGCTGAGTAATATTCCATTGTATATATGTGCCACATCTTTATCCATTCATCTGTCGATGGACACTTAGGTTGCTTCCATGTCCTGGCTATTGTAAATAGAGCAGCAATGAACATTGTGGTACATGTCTGTTTTTGAATTATGGCTTACTCAGGGTATATGCCCAGTAGTGAGATTGCTGGATCATACGGTAATTCTATTTTTAGTTTTTTAAGGAGCCTCCATACTGTTCTCCATAGTGGCTATATCAATTTACATTTCCCACCAACAGTGCAAGAGGGTTCCCTTTTCTCCACACCCTCTCCAGCATTTACTGTTTGTAGATTTTTTGATGATGGCCATTCTGACTGGTGTGAGGTGATACATCACTGTAGTTTTGATTTGCATTTCTCTAATGATTAGTGATGTTGAGCATCCTTTCAAGTGTTTGTTGGCAAACTGTATATCTTCTTTGGAGATATGTCGATTTAGATCTTCTGCCCATTTGTGGATTGGGTTGCTTGTTTTTTCTGATATTGAGCTGCGTAAGCTGTTTGTATATTTTGGAGATTAAGCCTTTGTCAGTTGCTTCATTTGCAAATATTTTCTCCCATTCTGAGGGTTGTCTTTTCATCTTCTTTACGGTTTCCTTTGCTGTGCAAAAGCTTTTAACTTTCATTAGGTCCCATTTGTTTATTTTTGTTTTTATTTCCATTTCTCTAGGAGGTGGGTCAAAAAGGAACTTGCTGTGATTTATGTCATAGAGTGTTCTGCCTATGTTTTCCTCTAAGAGTTTTATAATGTCTGGCCTTACACTTAGGTCTTTAATGCATTTTGAGTTTATTTTTGTGTATGGTGTTAGGGAGTGTTCTAATTTCATTCTTTTACATGTAGCTGTCCAGTTTTCCCAGCACCACTTACTGAAGAGGCTGTCTTTTCTCCATTGTATATTCTTGCCTCCTTTATCAAAGATAAGGTGACCATATTGTGTGGGTTTATCCCTGGGCTTTCTATCCTATTCCCTTGACCTATATTTCTGTTTTTGTGCCATTAACACAGTCTTGATTACTGTAGCTTTGTAGTATAGTCTGAAGTATAGTCTGATTCCTCCAGCTCCGTTTTTCTTTCTCAAGATTTCTTTTGCTATTCGGGGTCTTTTGTGTTTCCATACAAATTGTGAAATTTTTTGTTCTAGTTCTCTGAAAAATGCCATTGGAGGTTTGATAGGGATTGCATTGAATCTGCAGATTGCTTTGGGTAGTATAGTCCTTTTCACAATGTTTATTCTTCCAATCCTATAACATGGTGTATCTCTCCATCTGTTTGTATCATCTTTAATTTCTTTCATCAGTGTCTTATAGTTTTCTGCATAGAGCTCTTTTGTCTCCTTAGGTAGGTTTATTCCTAGGTATTTTATTCTTTTTGTTGCAATGGTAAGTGGGAGTGTTTCCTTAATTTCTCTTCCAGATTTTTCATCATTAATGTATAGGAATGCAAAAGATTCCTGAGCATTCATTTTGTATCCTGCCACTTTACCAAATTCATTGATTAGCTCTAGTAGTTTTCTGGTATCATCTTTAGGATTCTCTATGTATAGTATCATGTCATCTGCAAACAGTGACAGTTTTTGTTCTTCTTTTCCAATTTGGATTCATTATATTTCTTTTTTTTCTCTGATTACTGTGGCTAAAACTTCCAACATATTACTATGTTAATAGTGGTGAGAGTGGGCAAACTTGTCTTGTTCCTGATCTTAGAGGAAATGGTTACAGTTTTTCACCATTAAGAATGATATTGGCTGTGGGTTTGTCATTTATGGGCTTTATTACGTTGAGGTAAGTTCCCTCTATGTCTACTCTCTGGAGAGTTTTTATCATAAATGGGTGTTGAATTTTGTCAAAAGCTTTTTCTGCATCTATTGAGATGATTATATGGCGTTTCTCCTTCAATTTTTTAATATGGTGTATCACATTGATTGATTTGCATATACTGAAGAATCCTTGCATTCCTGGGATAAACCCCACTAGGTCATGGTGTATGATCCTTTTAATGTGCTGTTGGGATTCTGTTTGCTAGTATTTTGTTGAGGATTTTTGCATCTATGTGTGTCAGTGATATGGGCCTATATTTTCTTTTTTTGTGACATCTTTGTGTGGTTTAGGTATCAGGGTGATGTTGGCCTTGTAGAATGACTTTGAGAGGTTCTTCCCTCTGCTATATTAAAGAGGAGTTTGAGAAGGATAAGTGTTAGCTCTTCTCTAAATGTTTGATAGAATTCGCCGGTGAAGCCTTCTAGTCCTGGGCTTTTGTTTGTTGGAAGATTTTTAATCACAGTTTCAATTTCAATGCTTGTGATTGGTCTGTTTATATTTTCTATCTCTTCCTGGTTCAGCCTCGGAAGGTTGTGCTTTTCTAAAAATTTGTCCGTTTCTTCCAGATTCTCCATTTTATTGGCATATAGTTGCTTGTAGTAATCCCTCATGATCCTTTGTATTTCTGCAGTGTCAGTTGTTACTTCTCCTTTTTCATTTATAATTCTGTTGATCTGAGTTTTCTCCCTTTTTTTACTGATGAGTCTGGCTAATGGTTTATCAATTTTGTTTATCTTCTCAAAGAACCAGCTTTTAGTTTTATTGATCTTTGCTATTGTTTCCTTCATGTCTTTTTCATTTACTTCTTTATGATTTCTTTCCTTCTGTTAACTTTGGGGGTTTTTTTGTTCTTCTTTCTCTAATTGCTTTAGGTGTAAGGTTAGGTTGTTTATTTGAGATGTTTCTTGTTTCCTTGAGGTAGGATTCTATTGCTATAACTTCCCTCTTAGAACTGCTTTTGCTGCATCCCATAGGTTTTGGGTTGTCGTGTTTTTATTGTCATTTGTTTCTAGGTATTTTTTGATTTCCTCTTTGATTTCTTCAGTGATCTCTTGGTTTTTTAGTAGTGTATTGTTTAGCCTCCACGTGTTTGTATGTTTTACAGATTTTTTTCCTGTAATTGATATCTAGTCTCATAGCATTGTGGTCAGAAAAGATACTTGATACAATTTCAATTTTATTAAATTTACCAAGGCTTGATTTGTGACCCAAGATATGATCTATCCTGGAGAATGTTCCATGAGCACTTGAGAAGAAAGTGTGTTCTGTTGTTTTTGGATGGAATATCCTATAAGTATCAATTAAGTCCATCTTGTTTAATGTATCATTTAAAGCTTGTGTTTCTTTATTTAGTTTCATTTTGGATGATCTGTCCATTGGTGAAAGTGGGGTGTTAAAGTCCCCTACTACGACTGTGTTATTGTCGACTTCCCATTTTATGCTGTTAGCATTTGCCTTATGTATTGAGGTGCTCCTATGTTGGGTGCATAAATATTTACAATTGTTATATCTTCTTCTTGGATTGATCCCTTGATCATTATGTAGTGTCCATTTTGTCTCTTGTAATAGTCTTTATTTTAAAGTCTATTTTGTCTGATATGAGAATTGCTACTCCAGCTTTTTTTTTTTTTTTTTTTTTTTTTTTTTTTGCAGTACACGGGCGTCTCACTGTTGTGGCCTCTCCCGTTGCAGGGCACAGGCTCCGGACATGCAGGCTCAGCAGCCATGGCTCACAGGTCCTGCCGCCCTGCGGCATGTGGGATCTTCCCGGACCAGGGCACAAACCCGCGTCCCATGCATCTGCAGGTGGACTCTCAACCACTGTGACACCAGGGAAGCCCTCCAGCTTTCTTTTGATTTCCATTTGCATGGAATATCTTTTTCCATCCCCTCACTTTCAGTCTGTATGTGTCCCTAGGTCTGAAGTGGGTCTCTTGCAGACAGTAATATATACAGGTCTTGTTTTTGTATCCATTCAGCCAGTCTAATGTCTTTTGATTGGAGCATTTAATCCATTTACATTTAAGGTAGTTATTGATATGTATGCCCCATTACCATTTTCTTAATTGTTTTGGGTTTGTTTTTGTAGGTCTTTTCTTTCTCTTGTGTTTCCTGTCTAGAGAAGATCCTTTAGCATTTGTTGTAAAGCTTGTTTCATGGTGCTGAATTCTTTTAACTTTTGCTTGTCTGTAAAGGTTTTAATTTCTCCGTCGAATCTGAATGAGATCCTTGCTGGGTAGAATAATCTTGATTGTAGGTTCTTCCTTTTCATCACTTTGAATATGTTCTGCCAATCCCTTCTGGCTTGCAGAATTTCTGCTGAAAAATCAGCTATTAACCTTATGGAGATTCCCTTGTATGTTATTTGTTGCTTTTCCCTTGCTGTTTTTAATATTTTTTCTTTGTATTTAATCTTTGATAGTTTGATTAATATGTGTCTTGACGTGTTTCTCCTTGGATTTATCCTGTATGGGATTTTTTACACTTCTGGGATTCGATTGACTATTTCCTTTCCCATGTTAGGGAAGTTTTCAACTATAATCTCTTCAAATATTTTCACAGACTCTTTTTCTCTTCTTCTGGGACCTCTATAATTCAAATGTTGGTGCATTTAATGTCCCAGGGTTCTCTGAGACTGTCCTCAATTCTTTTCATTCTTTTTTCTTTATTCTGCTCTGTAGTAATTATTTCCACTATTTTATCTTCCAGGTCACTTATCTGTTCTGCCTCAGTTATTCTGCTATTGATTCCTTCTAGAGAATGTTTAATTTCATTTATTGTATGTTTATCATTGTTCGCTTGCTCTTTAATTCTTCTAGGTCCTTGTCAAACGTTTCTTGTACTTTCTCCATTCTATTTCCAAGATTTTGGATCATCTTTACTCTCATTATTCTGAATTCTTTTTCAGGTAGACTGCCTATTTCCTCTTCATTTGTTTGGTCTGGTGGGTTTTCACCTTGCTCCTTCATCTGCTGCATATTTCTCTGTCTTCTCATTTTGTTTAACTTACTGTGTTTGGGGTCTCCTTTTTGCAGGCTGCAGGTTAGTAGTTCCTATTGTTTTTGATGTCTGCCCCCAGTAGGTGAGATTGGTTTAGTGCCTTGTGTAGTCTTCCTTGTGGAAGGGACCAGTGCCTGTGTTCTGGTGGGTGGGGCTTCCCGGACCAGGGCTCGAACCGTGTCCTGCATTGGCAGGTGGATTCTTAACCACTGCACCACCAGGGAAGCCCAAAAGAATATACTTAATATTTTTGATTTTGTTGTTTCATCTGCAGAATAGCAATAATACTGCTCTTCTTGTTTCATAAGGTTAACCATTTAACAAGCCTTCATAAAATGTTGTAAAGTGTGTTCATGCTCTAGAAAAGCAAGGTTTACAGAGCTATTAATGTTGTCTACTACAGTACATTTTAAAGAAATGTGCTTCTATGATCCTTTTCAACTTTCCTGCAACTAATATAATCTTAATGCCCTTTATACGTCATTTAAATGTCTATTTGCTCTTTACTACACCTATGATTTTATTTGTTCTCAAATATAGCCACACCATTATATTTGCTGAGCGATCAAAGGGTTATTATGTAAAACATCTTCTGGTAGATGAGTTTCAGGATGTAGCTGTTCCAAATGTCTGTAGCTCAAGATAATAAGGAAGCTTTCCTTGACAAATGAAATAAATACCCTAGCTTGGATTAATAGCCAATCATCATTGCAAAGGCCAATTTTAATGAGGATGGGACCCTGCCCTGAGTATATATATGTGTACTTGGCAGACTGCTTTTTCTCTCTTTCTCTCTGAACTTCTTGCCTCAGAGCAGCATCTCTCTACTACCCTCATTCATCATCACTATGAAGAGCATCATCCTTGCTCTGGCAGCCACTACATGGGCTGTCACTCCACCTAGTAAGTTACGATTCCTTTTTAATATTCATGCAACGTTAACTGCAACATATTCAGCCTTCAGTAATTATAGAATGTTAAAGTCAAAAGAAAATTTAGAAGACATCTATTTTGATTGGTCTAATCAACAGAGTGGGGGTGAATCAGACTTTGAGGAAGAGGAAGAGGAAGAGAGACTGAGAAGAATAAAAGGATTGTGAGCTTTCTGCTCAGTTCCTCATCGGGATCTCTCAGGTTTCTGACTTGGCCTTTCAGAAACCACCTATACAAATTTGAGACCATAATCCCAACTCTACCCTGGGCATGCCCACAGGATCTCCTGGACAGCCCTTTCTCCAATGACCAGAGATTCCCCCCACCACCTCATTTTTTTTTTTTTTTTTTTTGGTCAGAATCATATATCTCCAACTTTCCCCCGAGTTGGCCCTGAGTAAAGAAGTGACCTCTTTTAGGTCTGGCCTGGGCAAGGGATGTTGAGAAATGGGTTTTAGTTACTGTGAACAATGAAACAATGAATTCAGCTTTGCATTTCTAACTGTGGAATTTTCTATTTCTCCAATTCCTTCTCTCGAAATGAATCTCGTCCTACTCTCT
Organism: Monodon monoceros; assembly: GCF_005190385.1. Lineage (NCBI taxonomy): Eukaryota > Metazoa > Chordata > Mammalia > Artiodactyla > Monodontidae > Monodon > Monodon monoceros. Next base: position 124,485,781 of record NW_021703768.1, read on the forward strand.
TCTGGCGATCAAGCAATAGGGACAGAGGTGAGTACATTTTCGGCATGCTCTTGGCAAAAATGAAATCAGAGCTAATGTGTAAATGAGTCATGAAAGCAGCTAAACTGACTCACAGTGGGCTGAAATAATTCCCTAGGATGTAAAACTGTTCCTACTGTACATTCCTGGTGGTGTTTCTTTCTTTAAAGGTTACAAAATGAATCTCCTTGCAAAAGGAGAAGAGCAGATAAAGTAAAGTTTTACCTTTTGGTAGCATTTTAAACTTTTCTCAGTATTTTTCACATTCATTATCCCACTGGACTCTCATTATAACCCTAAAAAGAGAGATTAATATTTCCTTCTTAAACTGCTAATTCTCATTTAAGGACTATTCTAGGACTGATTTATTTTTGCAGCACAGCACCTGGTCCATAAAAGATCTTCTAGACATGTTTGCTGAAAAGTTAAAGAGACTAGTACTCTTTCCACTCTCTTCTCCCTCTTTACCATCTCAATATGAGAATGACGCAGAATTGAAGGAAGAGAATGTAGGGTATTATTTTTCTTCCAATTACAGGTGGACTGCACCAAATACAACAGAAAAAGTGCCAGGATTGCATGCACAAGGGAATGGAGACCATTATGTGGCATAGATCAGAAAACTCACAGTAATATATGTATGTTTTGTATGCTAAATCAGTAAGTACAGTACTCAATTTGGAGCCCTGTTTTGCTTTTGTTTTATGATCACAAAATTCACATTGGCCAAAATCTGCTTGGTTTTTAAAAACATGGTTTGACAAACCTTACCTTTTGTCATGATCCTCCAGTACTCTTTGGACATTGCTTTGTTTTGAAAAAATAGCTATATGTAAGGATATATATGTGTATATATTTCTTTGCTATCCAGCCAAATTCTCATTTATAGTATACAATGTCCCTCAGATTAGCTGCTACATATAGACATTTTTATTCCCACATTACATTTAAGGAAACTGGGTCTCAGGCGGGAAATATATTCTTGGTCAAAGTTTCATGAATCTCCTGTGTTACATCTTTCTTATCACTTAGTGGAAACTCAGAAGACAGCTGTCTCTATTTGGGCTGTTAGCCATGGACACTGTTATAAGACTGATCTATCCTTCATACCCCAGAGGAGAATCATGTTGCTTCTCTGATTGTCTGGAGAAGTCTAGGGAAGAGAATAAAAGCCCAAACGCAGAGTTGGAATTAGTTGGAATCCTCACCACCACCAGCCCCACCCATTAAATATTAAGTCCTCACTATAAACAACATCTCAGCTTCTAGGAGATTTTAAGAATGGTTATTACCAGCCATTCCAACAACTTTCTTTTTTTTTTTTCATTCCAACAACTTGAATTCACTCCTTTCTGATTAGTAGTTAAAATCATGGGCTTTTTATGCTAAAAACCCTGCAGAAAGTAGGCATAGAGGGAACTTTCCTCAACATAATAAAGGCCATATATGACAAACCCACAGCCAACATCATCCCCAATGGTGAAAAACTGAAAGCATTTCCACTAAGATCAGGAAAAAGACAAGGTTGCCCACTCTCACCACTCTTATTCAACATAGTTTTGGAAGTTTTAGCCACAGCAATCAGAGACAAAAAAGAAATAAAAGGAATCCAAATCGGAAAAGAGGTAAAGCTGTCACTGTTTGCAGATGACATGATACTATACATAGAGAATCCTAAAGACATTACCAGAAAACTACTAGAGCTAATCAATGAATTTGGTAAAGTAGCAGGATACAAAATTAATGCACAGAAATCTCTGGCATTCCTATACACTAATGATGAAAAATCTGAAAGTGAAATCAAGAAAACACTCCCATTTACCACTGCAACAAAAAGAATAAAATATCTAGGAATAAACCTACTTAAGGAGACAAAAGACCTGTATGCAGAAAATTATAAGACACTGATGAAAGAAATTAAAGATGATACAAATAGATGGAGAGATATACCATGTTCCTGGATTGGAAGAATCAACATTGTGAAAATGACTCTACTACCCGAAGCAATCTACAGATTCAATGCAATCCCTATCAAACTACCACTGGCATTTTTCACAGAAGTAGAACAAAAAATTTCACAATTTGTATGGAAACACAAAAGACCCCGAATAGCCAAAGCAATCTTGAGAACGAAAAACGGAGCTGGAGGAATCAGGCTCCCTGACTTCAGACTATACTACAAAGCTACAGTAATCAAGACAGTATGGTACTGGCACAAAAACAGATTGACAGATCAATGGAACAGGACAGAAAGCCCAGAGATAAACCCACGCACATAGGGTCACCTTATCTTTGATAAAGGAGGCAGGAATGTACAGTTGAGAAAGGACAGCCTCTTCAATAAGTGGTGCTGGGAAAACTGGACAGGTACATGTAAAAGTATGAGATTAGATCACTCCCTAACACCATACACAAAAATAAGCTCAAAATGGGTTAAAGACCTAAATGTAAGTCCAGAAACTATCAAACTCTTAGAGGAAAACATAGGCAGAACACTCTATGACATAAATCACAGCAAGATTCTTTTTGACCCACATCCTAGAGAAATGGAAATAAAAACAAAAATAAACAAATGTGACCTAATTAAACTTAAAAGCTTTTGCACAGCGAAGGAAACCATAAACAAGACCAAAAGACAACCTTCAGAATGGGAGAAAATATTTGCAAATGAAGCAACTGACAAAAGATTAATCTCCAAAATTTATAAGCAGCTCATGAGCTCAATAACAAAAAAACAAACAACCCAATCCAAAAATGGGCAGAAGACCTAAATAGACATTTCTCCAAAGAAGATATACAGACTGCCAACAAACACATGAAAGAATGCTCAACATCATTAATCATTAGAGAAATGCAAATCAAAACTACAATGAGATATCATCTCACACCAGTCAGAATGGCCATCATCAAAAAATCTAGAAACAATAAATGCTGGAGAGGGTGTGGAGAAAAGGGAACACTCTTGCACTGCTGGTGGGAATGTGAATTGGTACAGCCACTATGGAGAACAGTATGGAGGTTCCTTAAAAAACTACAAATACAACTACCATATGACCCAGCAATCCCACTACTGGGCATATACCCTGAGAAAACTATAATTCAAAAATAGTCATGTACCAAAATCTTCATTGCAGCTCTATTTACAATAGCCCAGAGATGGAAACAACCTAAGTGTCCATCATCGGATGAATTGATAAAGAAGATGTGGCACATACATACAATGCAATATTACTCAGCCATAAAAAGAAATGAAATTGAGCTATTTGTAATGAGGTGGATAGACCTAGAGTCTGTCATACAGAGTGAAGTAAGTCAGAAAGAGAAAGACAAATACCGTATGCTAACACCTATATATGGAATTTAAGAAAAAAAATGTCATGAAGAACCTAGGGGTAAGACAGAAATAAAGACACAGACCTACTAGAGAATGGACTTGAGGATATGGGGAGCAGGAAGGGGAAGCTGTGACAAAGCAAGAGAGAGGCATGGACATATATACACTGCTAAACGTAAGGTAGATAGCTAGTGGGAAGCAGTCGCATAGCGCAGAGGGATCAGCTTGGTGCTTTGTGACCGCCTGGAGGGGTGGGATAGGGAGGGTGGGAGGGAGGGAGACGCAAGAGGGAAGAGATATGGGAACATATGTATATGTATAACTGATTCACCCTGTTATGAAGCAGAAACTAACACACCATTGTAAAGCAATTATACTTCAATAAAGATGTTAAAAAAAAAAAAAAATCATGGGCTTTGGTGTCAGACATCTGGATTAGAATCCAGGATGCAGTTAGTAGATCTGTGACATTAGGCAAATACCCAATTCGCTACACAATTCTGTATTCAGTAAGACAGAAATTATAATAGTGTTTAGGATTCACTGTGATAAAACATGTCAAACCTTAGCTAAGCAGCTGACACAGAGTGAATACTCAAAGAAATAAACTCTTCTTCCTTTTTATAATTTTCCTCCTTCTTTTCTAGACCTTCTGAAAATTTACAAATATAATAGCAAGTGTTATCCAAAATAAGGTCTCTCAGGATATGCAAATTCATGCCCTAATAAAACCATCAGAGACTGAAGACTGAGATGGTATTGATTATATTATCTCATATCTTCTTTTTAGAAGGAAGAAATCTAATACTCAGAAAGGAGAAATGACTATAACAAAATTACATAAACTGTAAGTGCCAGAGATGTATGTGTGCATATTTTCTTTTAAAACTGCAAAAATGTTTGCACATTATATTATGCTTTTGATTTCCATCTGAATATTCATGGACTATTTTAAAAGTGCCCAATCTCCTTTTAATGTTGATCTTTTTATATTTTTATTTGTTTGCAAAATGATCATCTATCAAAGATGTTGATGGTAAATATCAGCTAACTAGGGTAGAATATTAACCAGCACTCTTCATTCTTAGTTCAGGTCAGACAACACAAAATGACATATGACTATGTTTTACTCTGTAGATTATGAAATATCAAATAACTGTATGACCCATTCAATAAAATTTACTTTTCCAGACAGAAAGGATCTCAACTCAGGAAACTTCATGATGATGAATGTGTAAGTATACACAGAAATTTTATTTATTCTTAATATAAAATGTTTTAACAATTTCTCACTTTCATCGAGAAAAAGTGTTTTCAGATATGTATTCTAGAAATGATCTATGACTATGAGTAGTCATAGATAAGACACCTGGCCAGCCTAAACAGAAAACCTAAAGTATAATTTATTTACCCAGAGGAAGACTCCACAAACTTTATTCGTAGCCCTTAACTGGGGCAGATTGATGTACATGTGGTTATTTTCTAATACTGCAACTAATTAGCAGGTTAAGAAAAGAACATTAGGGACTTAAGAACACTAATAACAGTAAAAAAAAAAAGTTATTTAAAAAGCACGAAAAAAATTCAAGAACACAAAAGTAGAGATAATTTAGGGGTAAAGAGCTATGTGAGTGGAAAGTCAATAATTTTAATAGAGCTTGAAATGTGATACTATAAGAGAATGGCAAACATGGGGTTGTGGTAGTAAAGACAGTTCATTTTAAGGATGGGCACCTAACCCATTGTGGTGGGTGAGGGAGAGAAATGCGGCCATGAGACTGTTACAAAAGTAAAATGATATTTGAAGGAGAAGTAGCAGTCAGTCTGATGGATGAAGTGGGTAAGGGCATGCAAAGTAGGATAAATATGAGAAGCAAAGGCACAGGGATGTTCAGGAGCAGGAAACACTGGGAATTCAGTCCTTAAATTCAGCTGGGATAAAAGGCAGAGCAGATGAGACTGGAGAGATAAGCATGGGTCATGAGGGGGCTTTCTGTTGATGGAATCAGTTAAATATTTGAACAAGATCAGATTTGGTTTCTAAAAATATCACTCTGGCATCAATGTGGAGGGTGAGTGAGGGTGCTGTTAGTCATATAATGAGCTAGTGTATTAGTATGCCAGGCTGCCATAACAAAATACAGATCTTCCTCCATTTAGGATGGGGTTATATCCCGATAAACCCATCATAAATTGAAAATATGCACCTAACCTACCAGCCTCACCTACCTTAAATGTGCTCAGAACACTTACATTAGCCTACAGTTGGGCAAAATCATATAACACACAGCCTATTTTATAAAGTAATAAGATGTTGAATATCTCATGTAATTTATTGAATACTGAAAAAGTGAAAAACAGAGTGGTTGTATGGGTACAGAATGGTTGTCAACATACGGATTGTTTACCCTGGTGACTGTATGGCTGACTTGGGTGCTGTGGCTCACTGCTCAGCATCACAAGAGAGTATTGTACTGCTTATCACTAGCTCAGGGAAAGATCAAATTTCAAAGTACAGTTTCTGCTAAATGCATATTGCTTTCACATCACCATAAAGTCAAAAAATTGTTATTTGAACCATCATAAGTAGGGAACTGTCTATACCACAGATTGGGTGACTTAAACAATAGGAATTTATATTCTCACAGTTCTAGAAGTCCAAGATCAAGGCACCAGAAGATCTGGTGTCAGGTAAGAGCCCACTTCCAGGTTCACAGTCTACTATCTTCTTGCTGTGTCTTCCCATGGTAGAAGGGGCAAGGTTGCTCTCCAGACACTGTTTCATAAGGGCACTAATTCCATTCATGAGGGCTATGCCTTCACGACCTAATCATCTCTGAAGAGTTCTACCTCCGAATACCATCACATTGAGGATTGACTACAACATATGAATTCTGGGGGGATATAAATATTCAGGCAGTAACACATGCGAGACCTTTAGGATGATGGTCATGCTAGCTCATGACTGGAATGGTGAGCACATGGGTGTTGACCCTGTAATAATAAATAATTTGCTTAACTATAAACAACAACAATGACAAAGTCTACATATTGTAGAGTGGATATATTGTAGAGTACATTATATAACCTATGTTTTAAAAATATATGTAATTATACAATAATTACATAATTTTCTTTTTTAACCTATAAATTGAAAAAGTGAGTTTACTTACATAAACTCTGCTTTTGTCTAAACAAAATTTTCCTAGGCAGATATGCAAGTCTGGACAATGTTGTCCTGTGGCTTCAATAAAAAACCCTGAGAAGGGAAAGACTTTCCCCTATGGTCCAGGGTGGGACCGATCACTTGTGTGGTGGCTTTCCTGTGATGGAGAAACAGCTCTGAGAACCTAAAGAATGGCAGATTAGTACTGTGGTGGAGTTATAATTGGTTAAAGAATGGACTAGACTGTGAAAGTTCTACGGTTTGGGCAGTGGAATTGACTTTCCTTTCTACTGGAGAACATGCAGTCTTAGGTAAAATCCTGTGAAGGATTTCCACATCCCTAATGGTGGTAAGAATCTACTTTGGCCACACACCTATGGTCAATGAACCTTCAACAAATGAGTCAAGAATGTACAATGGAGAAAAGACAGTCTCTTCACTGAGTGACACTGGGAAAATTGGACAGCTACATGTAAAAGAAAAAAATTAGAACATTCTCTAACATCATATACAAAAATAAACTCGACATGGATTAAAGACCTAAATGTAAGACTGGATACTATAAAACCCTTGGAGGAAAACATAGGCAGAACACACTTTGACACAAATTGCAGTAATATGTTTTTGGACCCATCTCCTAGAGTAATGAAAATAAAAGTAAAAATAAACAAATGGGACCTAATTAAACTTAAAAGCTTCTGCATGGCAAAGAAAACTATAAACAAAATGAAAAGACAACCTGCAAAATGGGAGAAAATATTTGCAAATGATGCTACTGACAAGGGATTAATTTCCAAAATATACAAACAGCTCATATAGCTTAATATCAAAAACAAAACAAAAAAAGAAAACAACTCAATCAAAAGATGGGCAGATGACCTAAACAGACATTTCTCCAAAGAAGACATAGAGATGGCCAACAGGCACGTGAAAAGATGCTCAACATTGCTAATTATTAGCAAAATGCAAATCAAAACTACAATGAGCTATCACCTCACACAAGTCAGAATGGCCATCATTAAAATGCTGGAGAGGGTGTGGAGAAAAGAGAACCCTCCTACACTGTTGGTGGGGATGCAAATTGGTGCAGCGACTACAGAGAACAGTATGGAGGGTCCTTAAAAAACTAAAAATAGAGCTACCATATGATCCAGCAATCCCACTTCTGGGCATATATCTGGACAAAACTATAATTCAAAAAGATACATGCACCCCTAAGTTCACAGTAGCACTATTCACAATAGCCAAAATATGGAAACAATCTAAAGGTCCATTGACAGATGAATGGATAAAGAAAATGTGGTACATGTATACAATGGAATACTACTCAGCCATAAAAATTAATAAAATAATACCATTTGCAGCAACATGCATGTACCTAGAGATTATCATATCAAGTGAAGTCAGGTAGAGAAAGATAAATATCACATAATATCACTTGCACATGGAATCTAAAAAAAAAAGATACAAATGAACTTGTTTAAAAAACAGGGACAGACACAGAAAACAAACTTACGGTTACCAAAGGGGAAAGGGTGGGGGAGGGATAAATTAGGAGTTTCAGATTAACAGATACACACTGCTATATACGAAACAGATAAACAACAAGGACCCACTGTATAGCACAGGGAACAATATTCAATAACTTGTAATAACCTATAATGGAAAAGAACCTGAAAAAGAATATATATATGTATTATAATATATATATATATAACTGAATCACTTTGCTGTACACCTGAAACTAACACAACATTGTAAATTAACTATACTTCAATAAAAAAATAAACTTAAAAAAAAAGAATCTGCTTTGGACTGTAGAGTGAGGTGTTGGTTTTTTAAAATATTCGTTTGAGGTGACACTGGAACATACAAACTGAATTATTTCATAGCTAGGAATAGGAGCCTGACATCTAGGAACAAAGCCCCAAATTGTAGCTTCTGGAATTCAACCATGGGTATGAGAGATGATGAGGAAGTCAAAGACTAAGGATTCTTTGAGGAAGATGGGATCCCTCAGTCTTATTTACTCTCCTCTCCCAATATTAGTTCAACTGGAATTTGGAAAAGCTAAAAATATTTTAGCTTGATTTTTTCCTATGTTTTTCTTTTTCTTCTATGTATTTTCCTCTATGTATTTAATCTACAGGATTAAATACTGTTTGTAGACCTCTCTCTGTTATCTTATTTTTGCAGCTATTAAACAGGGTCACATTGATAATATGCAATTCCTTTTATCTTAGGAAAGTTTGCTTCACTTTTACCTAGTCAATATATTGGATCTGTGGAAATTATTGTTTGATTTCTCATTGCTGTTATGGATGAGTATCAGAGGGGCCATGATTCATACTGGAATGTCACAAGAGTCAGGAAACTCAAATGTTAAAATTTGCTTCTTCAAGTCTGCCTTCCACGAGTAATTATTTGTTTAATAATATTCTCCTGCCAAGGTATAAGCTCCATTAAGGTAAAGAATATGCCATTCTTTTTCACGGCTGTATTTCCAGTGCCCATACAACTCCTGACAAACCAGAATCCCAGACAGTAGAAGGCCTACGGGAACTCATTTAACCAGTGATACCCTGCTAATAACAAAATCTGTGACAAAGCAAAGTTGAGAAAAATGTAAATTATTTATTATCAGGTGGGAAGTAATTTCACGCTCATTATTACCTTTGAATACTCATGCAATGCAATCAATCTGCGGCTCTGAGCCCATAAAGCCCATATCAGTAGCGGAGGCAGGCAGTTTTCCAAGCTGTTTAAATGTTAGCTCACTTAAACCTCCAAAGAGTTCCTTAAGGAAGGTTTGATTACCCCATTGTGAAAATGGGAAAATTCCGTCCAGAGAGGAAAAATTACTTTTCAAGTTGACAAAAATATTGTAACTTGATCTTTTGCTTTTATGTCCAGAATCCTTCCTAAACAATGGGATGCCTCTACCTCTGTGAACTGGGAGATGACTGATTTACTTAGGAAGATGACAGGGTATTTTCAAATTGTTCCATATTAGGCTCACAGAGCCCACAGGTTGGATGAAAACCACTCCTTTCATATTCTAAGTGACCCAGGTCCTTTCTGGAAGTTTCCAGTAGTTCTGTTTTTAGGCTTTTATTGAAATGAAGTAATGAGACAAATTAACTGAGGTAAATAAAAGTTTGTTCATTCCAGTATTGTTAAGAATAATGAAATTGAAATCAGCCTAATTGAGCAACTATGGAAGAATATTAATAAAAATCCATATATGTGATAGAATATGACACTAGGCGTTTAAATTCATGTTCCATATGACTATATTTAAAGATCAAGAAAATGTCACAGTACATTTCTAAGTCAAAAAAGTGTAAAACAATATATACTACAAAAATTTGATCAAATATGACAAGAACATGTATATATGTTCATTTCTGTGTATGTATAGATTTTTTTTAAAAAACTGGAATGATATAATTCAATACAGTTTATGTTTCACAGTTATCTATGGGTTTTGAGGTTTCTTGTCTTTTTATTTCTTTTCTAATATTTCTACTTTTTGAATTTTCTAAACTTGTATTTCCTTGACATAAGAAGAATTGCTTTTTAAAAAATGTAACATAGAGGCAGGAAGTTCAGAAATTAGGAGGAAACCCAGCTCTGATAAGGTATCTTCCTTGTTACAAAGCTGCAAAGGTTTGGATTGCTACAGGACAAGGCTGGACCCACTGCAAATGGCATCCACAGACCTCATCTGTCACTGCAACCTCCTCTCTTCCTCAGCTGTTTCCACATTTTTCATTCTGGCCAAAGGCACTAATTATTGTTGTGGAACATTCAATACTTCTATGCTCTTTCCTACTGTGGTATGTTTCTTCTGCTATTGCCTCTTTGGATTGCCCACCCAGGGCTGCCCTGGCCAGCGATCCGTTCCCACCACCCAAGTCTTGTAGGCATCTCTGTACTCCCTTCCCCAACACCTCCTGCTGAGTTTGTCTTTGACTCATCCTAAATGTTTGGCCTCCCAGGGCCTGCTCAGCCCAGCACACAATGCATCAGTGTCTTCCCTCTCCTACACAGCTATTCTATCTCCTCTTGAGGCGCTAACACATGCTCCTTAAAGGAGAGGCACCAGCCACAAATACATCTCACTTCCTTTCTGAGGTGAGTCAACCTGGGTACACGTTGCAGGGAGAGTGGGCATCTGGCATTGTGTTCTGGTACAGCTGGATCTCCCACTGTTGAAGCCCCATTCCTAAAAGAATCCAGGGAAGATGTCAGGAAGAGATGGGGATGTATTTAGAAAAACATGGAATCATAGACTGTCTCAGGAGCGGGCCAAGCAGACAGCTCTGGACATTGTGCCAGGAGCCTCCAGACATCCTGGAGAGTGGAGTACTGTGGAAACATCTCAGTGTCTCAGATAACAAATATCACACCATAGCATAAAGGCAAGTTCATGTATATTACCTATCAACATATGCTACAGAGCAGCGAAAACGGCCTCTAGGACATAGGGAGGACCAGGTCACTTTTGCAGGAACAGGAAGACAGGGAGAGTTCAATGTGGTCCTTGGTCAGGACCTGGAACCTCCATATACCATTCTTTAGGGTCAGAAAGGCTGCTACAAGGAAAGGTAATCCCAAGGGAGGATTTGCTCACTGAATTCTCCCTTTCTGTGTCTGGATGAAATAGCTTTGGAACTCCTGTGAGATAGAGTTTGCAGTCTCTCAGAATGCTCCAAGAGGGTTTAGCTTTCCAAGTCAGAAGATTCTCAGCACAGCCAAGTAGGCCTGGAGTATTAGAAATTTTTTTCTTAATCTCAAGAGGCAATCTCTGCTTCATGACCAAGTACAGACCTGCTTCCTCTATTGAGAAGCCCTTGTTGTCTAGAAGCCTCTAGCAGCCTCATCATTTTCTTTGTATCCTTTCAAATAAAAAAATTTTGAGAGAATCGTCAGATAAGGTGCCTTTTCAAGACACTTAAAATATCTCCATCCTAACATAATACAGTTATTCCCAAACAGTAACCTCTGATTTACTTCTGTCTTCTAAGTAGTCACAGGTCTGTCACTGAGATCTATACATTTATTTATAACTAACCAAAGTTTATTCCTGAGCATTTGTTCTCGGAGAAGGAGCATACAATACGTATACTGGAGATGAATATTCACTTCAGAAGTGGTCTTAATATCCTGATAGCCTCTTCTTTTGTGATTGTATCAAAAGGCAACATCCTGAAGCAGTATCTCAGAGAATTATTCTAAGGACACGCCAGGAGGAAAAATGGCCAAATCCTTCCCAGTACTCTGCTCACTTCTGTTCTTTATCGTGATACATTTGACGTTACCTTCTGGTGAGTAATGTAGCTGTTTTGCGCAGGGATGTAAGGTTGATTGCTGGGCTGTGACATGATAATCTAGAAGAGAAGGCTTTGAGATTTTTGTGTATATATATTTTTATTAAGTGTATCATTTTACTATACTTATATATCTGTATATAGAGAGAGACAGACAATGGAGTGTGATCAAAAAAAAAAAAAAAAAAAGGCTCTGGGCCAATGGGCAGGGGCCTTAGCTTTCCCATCTATTAATGCAGACTATAAGACCTAACTCGTGGGGACCAGGGGCTTGGGTGACTGGGTGAGGTAACATGTGAAAGTGACTGGCAATATGCCTCCAAGACAGTGCATCACAAAAATTCAGAACTTTTGAAAATGCTCTGCCATATATCTGACTGGGTCATTATCTTTTGTGTCCTTTTTTAGAGAAGTCATGTAGAGCGACCTAGCTTCAAAGACTGAAGAGCTTAGTTTTCTTACATATCTGCCATGAATTCTTGGGCATTTCATAAGATATGGGGATTGGGTTAAAAGATCTCTTTAAAGTTCTAGCATTTCTTAATTTCTTTCATATATTGGCTGTCAGCTCTGAATCCTCTCAAGCCCAGGCTAATTACTGTTAATCAAAAAATTATTTGGTACACTGGACTGGCAGTGATGCACCTATATAGTCTTCTGCTGATTATCTACCAGGAGTAAAAGAGTTACCCCACATTTAAAAAAAATGAATGAATATATGTATAAATGAAATAATGTTTTCAATTATTGCAAGCTTTCTTGGTACTACATAGAACTCTTTTATTCTGTCAACAAATTAAGCTATGACTTACCAGATACTAGATTCTTTAACTATTTTCATTTGTTATGGTTTCAGGCCCTCCACACTGGCGGCCACCACATGGAAATATTAAGGTAATTTTCCTCTAAATTTCCTGGGAACAAGGCTCTGAGTTTTCTTTGGAATTACTATTTTAGAACCTTACTGAGGCAAGTGATGTTCTTCAATGTCACATGAATGTGGCAGGTACACTGTAGGTATAGGAGTTCAGAGGAGAGTAATCCAAACTGGGACCCAAGCTGAGATTTGGTCATAGGTATACCACAGAGCCCTCGGTAGTGCCTGGAAAATGTTTATGGACACTGGCGGTTGCCAGGGGGCAGGGCAGGTTCTTATATGCCCACAGACTTGGGCATAACATGGTTTCTGCTCTGGAGGGGCTCACAGTTTGGTGGAAAGAATGCTCCTAACTGCCCTGTGATACGCAGAGAATGCCTACGGGAGTTGTGAATGGCAAACGCCAACTCTAAGATATAGACTGAGGAAATGTGAAGGAACAGGAAATCTCTGAACAGAGCCTCAAATTCTGTTTCCAACTCGTATGAGGGCAAAGTGACAGAGACACCTTTTTCATTTTCAGCTATACCTCTGAGCACTGAACATATTGTGGGGTAAAATAAATGTTTAATAAATGGGGGAAATAGTGAAATGAAAGATTGTTTTGGTTTTTTGATGTGGATTTGCATCACTGTAGTTCCTCACTTCAGGAGCACTTGCACTTTAAGCTTTTGTCTCATTAGTAAATTTTAAATTTTACTTCTTAAAAAAATATATTCATGAGTTGACTGGTGAGAAAGATGTTTTGAGGGCAGCTTGGCCTTCAAGGGACGCAGAGATCAGAGTGTAGAACCTGTCAGAGGCTATACCTCCAGCAAAAAAGTCTATAGAATTTGTCCAGGATTTATACTCTAGTCTCATAGAGTTGAGTCCTAAAGTTTTCCTCTTAAGAAGGTTGCCTGCAAGAGTAGTCCTCCACTTGCCCATAAATTTATAAACAAAAATAACCTTACTCATTCTTACTTATTTTCTCATGAAGCTTACAAAAATAGCCAGAAAAAATGAAGAGAGTGACTGTTTTTATAGTAAATTCTATAAATAATTCTATAAATAAAAGAAATAGGATGGTACAATAGAGAATATCTTTTGAAAGTAGAGATACTACTATCAACAATGTGGTCAGTGAAGGCTTCTTGGGCATGGGGATATCTGAGATGTGAAGGGTGAGAAGGAGCCACCCAGATGGAGAGCAGTGAGGAAGATTTACCTACTTGAGTCACTGATTAAAGACCTGCGTGACTGGAACACAGAGAGGGAGGGAGAGGGTGCAGCAGATGTTATAGTTACACAGATGAATACATAGCCTACTCACCCGATGAAAATATATCCTACTCTAAAGAGAAAGAAAAGCTATATTTAAAGATGATACTAATTATTCTTGCTATTATTTGACTATATTCATTCAGTTTGAACTATTTAAAATCTTACTCATTTTGCACATATTTATACAGCAAGACTAAGTGCCAATATATGTGCTGGACACACAAAGGTTAGTCTAATCAGAAACAGACCTTACCCTTATGGGCTTATAATTCTTTGGAGTGTGGAATTAGTCAAATAATTGTATAAATGCTTTATTACACACTGATTAGAGGTATTTAAAAAGGAATGGAAAGTTGGGATTGTATTTTGGGAACTCTCTGAGAAAGTAGGTCATAACTTTAGCTATGAAGGCATAATGAGTTTAGGTTCAAGAAAAAGACAATACATTTGATGGGGTGGTCGTGACAAACCACAAGACTCTGAGATGGAGGGACTATGGAGCACTTGAAGCAAAAACAAAACAAAATTTTTAAAAAGCCAAAAAAAAACCATGGAAAATGGCAAAGAGCAAGGTGGTATAAGGCAAGGTTGGAAAAGTCAGAAGGGTACAGATCACATAGGGTCTTTTACCTTATACTAAGAAGAAATTTTTTATGTGCAGTGAAATGCAATTAAAAGAGTATAAGTACAGGAATAATATGATTCAATGGATGTTTAAATTACAGAAATTAGAGGCTACAGAGGAAAGGAGAAAGTGGAGGGAGTAGTTGGGTGACAGACAGATGGTGGTGACCTGGCCATGGTGCTGGTGTTGGATAAGGGAAGAAGGGAGAAGAGCTCAAATATGATCCCTCTTTCTCTAAATAGCCCAAACTCCTACCCACCTTGTATTAGAGGTAATTTATCTACCTATCTTATGGTAATCATGGAGCCCCTGAGACTATCATCGTCAAGCTCAATCATCCCAGAGTCACTGCTCTCAAGCCATCACTGATACCAACATTGCAAGCAGACATGGGTTCTGGTCCCACTGAGACATGCCCCTTTCTTTGTTTTCAGTTTTCCCTACAAAATCAGGGAGTTACTCTAAATGATCTCATGTTTTACAACTTCAAGATAAGAGTTAGCTTGGAGATATTTTTAGTAGATAAGATGTGATAAATATTTTAAGTCAAGGCATATAGATTTCAGTGAAACATCTTTTCCAATTATGGGGCTTCAGTTTCCTTAGCTGAGTTACCACAGAAAATCTCTAAGACTAATTCCAGGTCAAATAGTCTGAGAATAAAGGAGATTGAGAGAGAAGCTAAATTTCCCAAATCTGTCCTGTTAACGCACTCTTCCTTTTCCCACTATAGCATAGCAGGCCTCCTTTCTCTCTTCCTGTCAGGAGGTCCTGACAACAAGGGCATCACGTACGTTGTTAGCTGATTGGACATACGTGGGTTCTGGTTCCCTTGCTTTGTGGAGGGGGAAGCTAGAGAGCTTTTGTCAGACCAGGATATGATTCTATGTTTAGATTTTCCTAGTAAAGTCCAGGGGTGTCTGTGAGTGTAATTCTAATCATATCATTCTTTTCAACTCAATTTCATGTGAAATGTCCATATAAGAAAGTAGATTGAGTTGGTTCAATGGAACAGTGAACCCCTGCCCTGGTATATATCAACCCATCTGTGGCAACAATTTGGTAACCTATGAAAATCCCTGCATCTTGTGTGTTGAGAGCATGTGAGTAATACTGGGAGAAAAGAAGAGAACAATGAAAAAGCTTAGTGCAAGGTGATTACCTCTTCTACCAAGTACAACAGCCTTGAAGCCAGGAATTTGCTCCAGTTTGCTCATAATAATCAGTCCCTGCTCAGGAGAACATGTGGCAATACAAAGCCCACTGGAGTAGAAAGCAGACTCGCTGTACTCAGTAGTGTTTGCTAGGCCCTTTCTTCTCTCAGCCCTCTCATTCCCATATGCCAATTGATAGATTTTTTTTCACTTGAAGCTTTAAATATCCCTTTGAGTCCTTAAAATTCTTTGATTTTAAAACAAACTATACTTTTGCCTTCTCTCAGATATCTTCAACTTCATATGTGTCTGAAACTCTGAGCTAGGATAGGTGACTATAAAGTTTGGGTCCTCTGGCTAGTTTAGTTTTTGGATTTATGTGACATGATTATCAGTGATTAGACACTAAGTCTCACTAAACTGTGGCTTCAGGGTTGATCTCTGTATAAGACAGTGAAGTTCACATGGAGAAAAACTCTCCCCGTGGCACCAGACTGAAGCCCTCCACCCAATGATCATTTTGTAATTTTCACAAAGAGCAATGAGACAGGAATGTGTAAACCTCAGGCCACCCCTACTAATGAGGAATTCAGCCAAAGTGTAAGAGTATTGACAGAGTAAGATGAGGACTGATATGCCTCATATATCATAAGCTGAGGCCTGATTAAGTAACTTATTTTCAAAGAGCTTATAATATAGGTCATAATATCTTCAGTGGCATCTTGGAATCATGGAAGGATAACAGGGTAGGAAATCCAATAACCTGGCTTTTGTCTGTAATCAATGTCCTTTATGCTCTTAGTTTCCTCAAATATAAAATAAGGGTGATAGATAATTCTACAAGTATTTTTGTAGCTCTGATATTATATTAATGAAATATTTATTCTGATTCTTCCTTCAGGAAATCTCAGGGAAAAATTAGATTTCTGCATGATGGAAAATGCTGAGTGGACTCAGACATGAAAGAAGTACCTTTTTTTATCTTTCCATTGAGAAAATCCTTCTCTTGCAACTCACCCCTCCTTAGATGTGTTCTTAGTGACAGAGAGCTACCCCTAGTGAGCTTGTAGACCTCTCCCCTCATTGATTCGCTGCCTTCCATATTCTCCCTAATAAATAAACTTTTCTGAAAGTCTCATTTAACATGGGTCTCAGATCCGTATCTCAAGCCTCAGAAGTAGAACAAAATGAACATTTGAGCCAAAGGTCAGAGACAAACACAGGGCTTAATCAGGTCTCTGATACTGTAAACTGTGGAATAATCTATCAATATGTAAAGGCTCCTGGTTGTCTTCCAAAGAACACAACAGAAATTTCTTCCATATTCCTTCAGAATTAAAAAAATATATATATATTAATAGGAAACGTGCCTAAAATAACCAGCTGAGCTTCCCCTCGCAGCTGTAACCAGAGTAGTCATCCATCCACCAGCTCTAGTTTGTCTAAGACAGACTTGGAATAGAAAAAGTACACCCTGGGAGAGTGCTCTAAGCTTTCATAGCTCTTGTCTGAGAGGAAACTGCTATCTAGAAATTAAATGAAGGTATAAGAGCATTCTCAGAACTACCAGTCTTGCCTGAACCAAGATAGCAGAGTAGAAGGACGTGCTCTCACTCCCTCTTGCGAGAACATCAGAATCACAACTAGCTGCTGGACAATCATCGAAAGGAAGACACTGGAACTCACCAAAAAGATACCCCACATCCAAAGACAGAGGAGAAGCCACAGTGAGATGGTAGGAGGGGCACAATCACAGTAAAATCAAATCCCATAACTGCTGGGTGGGTGACTCACAGACTGGAGAACACTTATACCACAGAAGTCCACCCAGTGGAGTGAAGGTTCTGAGCCCCACATCAGGCTTCCCAACCTGGGGGTCCGGCAACAGGAGGAGGAATACCTAGAGAATCACACTTTGAAGGCTAGTGGAATATGATTGCAGGACTTCGACAGGACTGGGAGAAACAGAGACTCCACTCTTGGAGGGCACACACAAAGTAGTGTGTGCATCGGGACCCAGGGGAAGGAGCAATGACCTCAGAGGAGACTGAACCAGACCTACATGCTAGGGTTGGAGGGTCTCCTGCAGAAGCAGGGGAGGCTGTGGCTCACCATGGGGACAAGGACACTGGCAGCAGAAATTCTGGGAAGTACTCCTTGGTGTGAGCCCTCCCAGAGTCTTCCATTAGTCCCACCAAAGAGCCCAGGTAGGCTCCAGTGTTGGGTTGCCTCAGGCCAAACAACCAACAGTGAGGGTACCCAGGCCCACCCATCAGCAGTCAAACGGATTAAAGTTTTACTGAGCTCTGCCCACCAGAGCAACACTCAGCTCTACCCACCACCAGTCCCTCCCATCAGGAAACTTGCACAAGCCTCTTAGATAGCCTCATCCACCAGAGGGCAGACAGCAGAAGCAAGCAGAACTACAGTCCTGCAGCCTGTGTAACAAAAACCACATCCACAGAAAGATAGACAAGATGAAAAGGCAGAGGGCTATGTACCAGATGAAGGAACAAGATAAAACCTCAGAAAAATAACTAAGTGAAGTGGAGATAGGCAACCTTCTAGAAAAAGAATTCAGAGTAATGATAGTGAAGATGATCCAGGACCCTGGAAAAAAGAATGGAGGCAAAGATGGAGAAGATGCAAGAAATGTTTAACAAAGACTTAGAAGAATTAAAGAACAAATAAACAGAGATGAACAATACAATAAATGAAATGAAAACTACACTAGAAGGAATCAATAGCAGAATAACTGAGGCAGAAGAATGGATAAGTGACCTGGAAGACAGAATGGTAGAATTCACTGCTGCGAAACAGACTAAAGAAAAAAGAATGAAAAGAAATGAAGACAGCCTAGGAGACCTCTGGGACAACATTAAATGCAACAACATTCGCATTATAGGGGTCCCAGAAGGAGAAGAAAGAACCCGACAAAATATTTGAAGACATTATAGTCGAAAACTTCCCTAACATAGGAAAGGAAATAGCCACCCAAGTCCAGGAAGCGCAGAGAGTCCCATACAGGATAAACCCAAGGAGAAACACACCGAGACACACAGTAATCAAATTGGAAAAAATCAAAGACAAAGAAAAATTACTGAAAGCATCAAGGGAAAAACGACAAATAACATACAAGGGAACTCCCATAAGGTTAACAGCTGATTTCTCAGCAGAAACTCTACAAGCCAGAAGGGAGTGGCATGATATACTTAAAGTGATGAAAGGGAAGCACCTACAACTGAGATTACTCTACCCGGCAAGGATCTCATTCAGATTCAATGGAGAAATCAAAAGCTTTACAGACAAGCAACAGCTAAGAGAATTCAGCACCACAAAACCAGCTCTACAACAAATGCTAAAGGAACTTCTCTAAGTGGAAAACACAAGTGAAGAAAAGGACCTACAAAAACAAACCCAAAACAATTAAGAAAATGGTCACAGGAACATACATATTGATAATTACCTTAAACGTGAATGGATTAAATGCTCCAACCAAAAGACACAGGCTCACTGAATGGATACAAAAACAAGACCCATGTATATGCTGGCTACAAGAGACCCACGTCAGACCTAGGGATACATATAGACTGAAAGTGAGGGGATGGAAAAAGATATTCCATGCAAATGGAAATCAAAAGAAAGCTGGAGTAGCAATACTCATATCAGATAAAATAGACTTTAAAATAAAGAATGTTTATAAATAAAGAGACAAAGAAGGACACTACAAAATGATCAAGGGATCAATCCAAGAAGAAGATATAACAATTATAAATATATATGCACCCAACATAGGAGCACCTGAATATATAAGGCAACTGCTAACAGCTATAAAAGAGGAAATCGACAGTAACACAACAATAGTGGGGCACTTTAACACCTCACTTACACCAATGGACAGATAATACAAAATGAAAATAAATAAGGAAACAGAAGCTTTAAATGACACAACAGACCAGATAGATTTAATTGATATTTATAGGACATTCCATCCAAAACCAGATTACACTTTCTTCTCAAGAGCGCACGGAACATTCTCCAAGATAGATCACATCTTGGGTCACAAATCAAGCGTGAGTAAATTTAAGAAAATTGAAATCATATCAAGCATCTTTTCGGACCACAAGGCTATGAGATTAGAAATGAATTACAGGGAAAAAAACGTAAAAAACACAAACACATGGAGGCTAACAATACATTACTAAATAACCAAGAGATCACCGAAGAAATCAAAGAGGAAATCAAAAAATACCTAGAGACAAATGACAATTAAAACACTACGATCCAAAAGCTATGGGATGCAGCAAAAGCAGTTCTAAGAGGGAAGTTTATAGCTATACAAGCCTACCTCAAGAAACAAGAAAAATCTCAAGTAAACAATCTAAACTTTCACCTAAAGGAACTAAAGAAAGAACAAACAAAACCCAAAGTTAGCAGAAGGAAAGAAATCATAAAGATCAAAGCAGAAATAAATGAAAAACAAACAAAGAAAACAAGAGCAAAGATCAATAAAACTAAAAGCTGGTTCTTTTTTTTTTTTTTTTTGAGGTACACGGGCCTCTCACTGTTGTGGCCTCTCCTGTTGCGGAGCACAGGCTCCGGACGCGCAGGCTCAGCGGCCATGGCTCATGGGCCCAGCTGCTTCGCGGCATGTGGGATCTTCCCGGACTGGGGCACAAACCCGCGTCCCCTGCATCGGCAGGCGGACTCTCAACCACGGTGCCACCAGGGAAGCCCTAAAAGCTGGTTCTTTGAGAAGATAAACAAAGTTGATAAACCACTAGCCAGACTCATCAAGAAAAAGACGGAGAGGACTCAAATCAATAAAATTAGAAATAAAAAAGGAGAAGTTACAACAGACACCATAGAAATACAAAGCATGCTAGAGACTACTACAAGCAACTCTATGCCAATAAAATGGATAACCTGGAAGAAAAGGACAAATTCGTAGAAAGATATAACCTTCTAAGACTGAACAAGGAAGAAACAGAAAATATGAACAGACCAATCACAAGCACTGAAATTGAAACTGTGATTAAAAATCTTCCAACAAACAAAAGCCCAGGACCAGATGGCTTCACAGGCGAATTCTATCAAACATTTAGAGAAGAGCTAACACCTATCCTTCTCAAACTCTTCCAAAAAATTGCAGAGGAAGGAACACTCCCAAACTCATTCTATGAGGCCACTATCACCCTGATACCAAAACCAAAGATTCTACAAAAAAAAGAAAATTACAGACCAATATCACTGATGAATATAGATGCAAATATCCTCAACAAAATAGTAGCAAACAGAATCCAACAACACATTAAAAGGATCATACACCATGATCAAGTGGGATTTATCCCAGGGATGCAAGGATTCTTCAATATATGTAAATCAATCAATGTGATACACCATATTAACAAATTGAAGAAGAAAAACCATACGATCTTCTCAATAGATGCAGAAAAAGCTTTTGACAAAATTCAAAACCCATTTATGATAAAATCTCTCCAGAAAATGGGCATAGACGGAACCTACCTCAACATAATAAAGGCCATATATGACAAACCCACAGCAAACATCATTCTCAATGATGAAAAACTGAAACCATTTCCTCTAACATCAGGAAAAAGGCAAGGATGTCCACTCTCACCACTATTATTCAATATAGTTTTGGAAGTCCTAGCCACGGCAATCAGAGAAGAAAAATAAATAAAAGAAATCCAAATTGGAAAAGAAAAACTGTCACTGTTTGCAGATGACATGATACTATACATACAGAATCCTAAAGGTGCCACCAGAAAACTACTAGAGTTAATCAATGAATTTGGTAAAGTGGCAGGATACAAAATTAATGCACAGAAATCTCTTGCATTCCTATACACTAATGATGAAAAATCTGAAAGAGAAATTAAGGAAACACTCCCATTTACCACTGCAACAAAAAGAATAAAATACCTAGGAATAAACCTACCTAGGGAGACAAAAGACCTGTATACAGAACACTATAAGACACTGATGAAAGAAATTAAAGATGATACCAACAGATAGAGAGATATACCATGTTCTTGGATTGGAAGAATCAATACTGTGAAAACGACTATACTACCCAAAGCAATCTACAGACTCAATGCAATCCCTATCAAATTACCAATGACATTTTTTACAGAACTAGAACAAAAAATCTTAAAACTTGTATGGAGACACAAAAGACCCCGAATAGCCAAAGCAGTCTTGAGGGAAAAAAACAGAGCTGGAGGAATCAGACTCCCTGACTTCATACTATACTACAAAGCTGCAGTAATCAAGACAATATGGTACTGGCACAAAAGCAGAAACATAGATCAATGGAACAAGATAGAAAGCCCAGAGATAAACCCACGCACCTATGGTCAACTAATCTATGACAAAGGAGGCAAGGATATACAATGGAGAAAAGACAGTCTCTTCAATAGGTGGTGCTGGGAGAACTGGACAGCTACATGTAAAATGAAATTAGAATGAATGAAATTACAACACTCCCTAACACCATACACAAAAATAAACTCAAAATGGATTCGAGACCTAAATGTAAGACCAGACACTATAAAACTCTTAGAGGAAAATATAGGAAGAACACTCTTTGACATAAATCACAGCAAGATCTATTTTGACCCACCTCCTAGAAAAATGGAAATAAAAACAAAAATAAATGGGACCCAATGAAACTTCAAAGCTTTTGCACAGCAAAGGAAACCATAAACAAGACGAAAAGACAACCCTCAGAATGGGAGAAAATATTTGCAAACGAATCATCAGACAAAGGATTAATCTCCAAAATATATAAACAGCTCACGCAGCTCAATATTAAAAAAACAAACAACCCAATCCAAAAATGGGCAGAAGACCTAAATAGACATTTCTCCAAAGGAGACATACAGGTGGCCAAGAAGCACATGAAAAGCTGCTCAACATCACTAATTATTAGAGAAATGCAAATCAAAACTACAATGAGGTACTGCCTCACACCAGTTAGAATGGGCATCATCAGAAGATCTACAAACAACAAATGCTGGAGAGGGTGTGGAGAAAAGGGAACCCTCTTGCACTGTTGGTGGGAATGTAAATTGATACAGCCACTATGGAGAACAGTATGGAGGTTGCTTAAAAAACTAAGAATAGAATTACCATGTGATCCAGCAATCCCACTTGGGGGCATATACCCAGAGAAAACCGTAATTCAAAAAGACACATGCACCCCAATGTTCAGTGCAGCACTATTTACAATAGTCAGGTCATGGAAGCAACCTAAATGCCCAACAACAGACGAATGGATAAAGAAGATGTGGTATGTGTATACAATGGAATATTACTCAGCCATAAAAAGGAACGAAACTGGGTCGTTTGTGGAGATGTGGATGGATCTAGAGACGGTCATACAGAGTGAGGTAAGTCAGAAAGAGAAAAACAAATATCGTATATTAACGCATATATGTGGAACCTAGAAAAATCATACAGATGAACCGGTTTGCAGGGCAGAAATTGCGACACAGATGTAGAGAACAAACGTATGGACACCAAGTGGGGGAAGTGGCCGGGGGTTGGGGGTGGGGGTGGTGTGATGAATTGGGCGATTGGGACTGACATGTACACACTGATGTGTATAAAATTGATGACTAATAAGAACCTGCTGTATAAATAAATAAATAAAATTCAAAAAAAAAAAGGAAACGTGGAGTGTTGTGCTCTTCCTGGCCATTCCTGTTTCCCACTTTCCACATTAAACAATCTCACTTTTGGACTCAGCCTTTAAGCAGAGGCATTTATGCATGTCTGGCTTGGATCAGCAGGGCCCTACATTTTCACCAGCCCCCCTTTTCTCCGTAGAGGAGGTCTACATTAATGGTATTCATGAATGTCCCATTGATCATTGGTTTTTTGGGGGTTTTTTGCGGTACGCGGGCCTCTCACTGTTGTGGCCTCTCCCGTTGCGGAGCACAGGGTCCGGATGCGCAGGCTCAGCGGCCATGGCTCACGGGCCCAGCCGCTCCGCGGCATGTGGGATCTTCCCAGACCAGGGTACGAACCCGTGTTGCCTGCATCGGCAGGCGGACTCTCAACCACTGCGCCACCAGGGGAGACCCTGATCATTGGTTTTTTTCTTAAGTTCTCTTGACACTCTTGACATTTTAACCTTTGAAACATATAGGGACATGTTCTTCTTTGGGTTATATTCTCTCTCTCTCTCTTTATATATACACACACACACACACACACACACACACACACACACACATATACACACACACATACTTTATATGGAAAGAAGACTAACATAAAAATAACATGTTCTCTTTTCCTCAGCAGCTTGCTCCTTACTGGCCTGGGAAAGAATATCTCTTTTGACTCTGAATATCCTATAAGACTGTTGTCAGATTGTTTATATGTTCTGTTGGCTCTTTAACCTTAACTACCATGTTGATTACATGGGGGGACACATGGCTCCAGGGTCCTCTTAAAATTATCTCCGCATCTTATTAGAAAGAAGCCAATGGACTTCTCCCACTGACACTTTGGGTATCTGTTACAGAGGTGCCAAGGGAAGGATGCCATCTGAACTGGCACAATATGCAGTCTCTACCATACAGAGCTTAGGGTAAATCAGTGGAAACAATCACCTTGGGTCTATCATCTTTAGAATATGAAAAGCAAATAGCTC
Organism: Monodon monoceros; assembly: GCF_005190385.1. NCBI lineage: Eukaryota > Metazoa > Chordata > Mammalia > Artiodactyla > Monodontidae > Monodon > Monodon monoceros. Next base: position 124,510,237 of record NW_021703768.1, read on the forward strand.
TGGGGAGAATGACAGTCTCTATCTTTATAGTGTGTCAATTTCCACTGCTCTCAGTCCTGGGCCATGCAGGAACACCAAGACCTCCAGGGAGGATTGGTTTCCAACACTATTGCTTTGACTTCATGTTCACAAAACTCTTCCTTCAGTAGTAATCCATCTTCGATTAACACCATTCAGTAGCTTTTTAATCTCAAACATTTTAATTTTGATCTCTACAAGTTTGATTCATATCTTACATGTTCCTAACTTTTTTTAACATCTGGAATACAGTTACAATAACTATTTTTATGGCTCTATCTGCTAATTCTAATATCTGTGTCCATTCTGGGTTTGCTGCTTTTCTTCTCATTATAGATATTTTAGGATATTAGACATTATGAATTTTACCTTGTTTTGTTCTGAATATTTTTGTATTTCTAGAAATATTCCTGAGCTTTGTTCTGACACATAGCTCAGTTACTTGGAAACATTGTGATCCTCTGGAATTTTGCTTTTAAGAGTTAGATGGGATCAGTGCGGTATTCACTAAGTGGGCTAATTACCCCTCATTACTGAGGCAAGACCCTTTTGAGTACTCTACTCATTGCACCATGGATTATAAGGTTTTCTGGTCTGGCTAATAGGAACAAGCACCATTACCAGCTCTGTATGAGACATGGGCTCTGTTATCTCTAATCCTCTCTGGTGGTTCTTTCTTAGCCTTGGGTAGTTTCCTCACACATAAGCACAAATCAGTACTCTGCTGAGCTTTCTCTCCAGTTCTCCCATGGTCCTGCAAACTATAGCCACTTTGGTCTCTCTCCTCTCAGCTCTGTCTCCTCAATTCAGGGAATCCACTTGCCCTCTCGGGGCTCCTCTTTCCTCTTCCTAGAATCTCTCACAATGCAGAAACCAAGGCCAACCACAGAGCTTACCATATTTGTTTCCCATCTCTCAGCAATCAGCACTCTTCATTGTCTGACTAGACAGTGTCATTGTTTCATATATTTTGTCTGATTTTTTGTCTTTTCAGGTAGGAAGCATAGCTGGTCTCTCTTACTCCATATTACCCAAAAGTAGAAGTCAGCTTTATCTTTATCATGTCATTGTACTTAGGTTTTCCTCTGATATCTTCTAAAGTCTAGAGTACAATGTCATTATTTTACTTTTTCTAAGGACTCCAAAAGATAAGATCATGCTCTGTAATAATACAATTCCCCCCCCACAGAGGATAATAACACGTTTACTTAAATTTGCTATACACAACAGTAAGAACTTTCATAATATTTTTTTCTGTTATTTGAGAGTAGACATTTTCAAAAAAGGAAAGGAGGTGAGCATATTTACCTAAATGCAAGACTTCCTTCCTTTTAGTGCAACCCCTAAAAGATGATCAATTCCACAAATACCCTACCATTTTCAACATGAAAGGAGAGTACCCCTTAGCGTTCCTAGCTTTGACAACAACTGCCTGTGCTTTCTCTCCCTCTCCCTCTCCCTCCCTCCCTCCCTCCCTCCCTCTCTCTCTCCCCCACCCCACTCTCTGGCAGGTGTTTTGAATTTTGAAATCCCTCTGTCTGTCTGAAATCCCTAATTGTTGATCAGTCCCAGGTTTTTGTCATTGCCATCTTCTCTTTACCCATCCCCACCTCCTCTGCTTGACAATCTCTCTCAACAACTATAATTACTCTATTGCCTATATATACTTACAACTCACATTTTCACATCATGAGACTGTACCCATCTTCTTAGTATCAGATAGTAAACATCTTAATTTCACTGGCTCAGAATTTTTAAAATCAATCTATCCAATATAAATTTTATTTTTTCCTTTCTAAATGTGCTCCTCCATGTGTTTAGAGTTAATGAAAGTTAATGTCACTACTCTGAGTCCTTTCTCACTCAAACTCAATTTCAATATATAATTTCTATATATTCCTTATTTCATCTTAAGTATAAATTAAACCCATAAACATGTATTTAATCCAAGTCTTCATCACATTTCTTGGTTTATTTTTATGTTCTTATTATTACCTCAGCCTCCATTCCCTTCTCCCAGACATAATTCTGCCTCCATTCTATAATGATTTAAATATGATCTGTTTTAAAAAGCACTATTTTTTGTCTTCTAATACAAACATCTTAGTATGACTCATAAGATACATTTTTCATCTGCTACAGGCACTCTATGCCCAACTTTAACCATAATAACTCTTGAAGGACTTTTAACAAACCCTATTTACCCATAAGGTGGCAGTAAAGCACTGCCGTTTAAATCAGTAACTTTGACTAGACCTATGAGCAACTCATAACATACCAATAATATGATTTTGAGGCAAGTTGCTAATGTTCAATGAGCTACATATTTCTCACCACTTAAAATGGTGATAATACAGGGCTCCAATCAAGATGGCAGGGTAGAAGGACGTGGAACTCACCTCCTCCCACAAACACATCAAAAAATACTTCTACAAATGGAACAACTCTCACAAAACACCTACTGAACACTAGCAGACCTCAAACACCTGAAAGGACAAGAAAGATCTCCATGTAACCAAGCAGGATGAATGGAAAAAAAAAAAAAAAAAAAGAGGAAGCAGGATAAGACCTGCACCCCTGGGAGGGAGCTGAAAAAGAGGAAAGGTTCCCGCACCCTGGGAAACTCCCTCACCTGTGGGGAGATCAGCTGGGACAGAAATACAGCTTCAGAGGCTCAGAGAAGAGCATAATAAACAGTTTGTGGCAGACAGAACAGAGAGAGACCTATACAGATGGTCATGCCACCACCCTGTGCGCCCCAGCCGGAGACATGCGTCTGCTGGTATGGGTTGGGACTGGGTGCTGAAACTTGGGGTTTAGAGGACAGACCCAGTGAGAGGAATGCGGTTGGCTGCACAAAGACAGCCTGAAGGGGCTGGAGTGTGATATGGTCTCATCTGGGAGTCTCTGCGGAAGAAGCCCAGGCCTGCCATAGAAGCAAAGTGCCATTGCAAAGTGGCATGCAAAAGGAGGGGGTGGGGTCACCTTAGCAGCCTCTTTATCCACACGCCAGCCCCCACCTCCAAAGGCTCCAGGAGAGCACGCCCCAGCCGTCTTAGGGTTTCCCTCCTCAGCAGACTACGCTCCCCAGCTGCCACCTCAGCGGGCTCTTGCACCCCAACTGCCACCTTGGCGGGCTCCAGGAACAATTGCCAATGGGTTGCCCACATGCAGAGGCAGGGCTGAAACCAGAACTAAGCCCCAGGGGCTGCACAAGCTAGGAAGCAAGGCTAAAGTGTCTCCCCGCTGCTGCGCAAGCCTCAGAGTTACACCCCCACCACTGGCTTTCTAAATTCAGCACCTGCAAGACATCCGAGTGGACAATGGGTGCTCCTGTGACCAAGATGGACCTGGCCTTAGCAGCTGTAGGCCACAGAGGGTCCAGGTGCATGACTACAGCAGTCTTGGGACCTGACTTCAATGGATCTGTGCTGGTGGCCTTGTGAAAACAATGCCTGAGGGACACCGGGGCTGAATGCCGACATTCCCATGGTTGAGGCAGGGCCAAGAGCAGTGCCAACAACAGTGTATTTTGGGAGCTTGCACAATGGGTGACAGGTGAAAAAACAGAACACACTCACTGGTGAACAGCTCTGGCAGAGGAATACTCAGTAGCTCCTTTCCCAGTGGGAGCACCCCAATCCCACCTACCTCCCAACACAGCTCAAAAATGCAGCTCAGAAATGGATCTGGGGCCCTCTACTACAACAACGAGGCAACAGACCCAGCCCGTGACAGGGCAGTGACAACCACAGTGCAAAGAGGAGGTCCTGCTCAATATCCAGTGCAGGCTCTGGTCACAACACCAGTCACACCTCCCATCAAGGGAAATAACATCCAGCATATACTGAGGAAAGAGGTAACAGGCATCCACACTAAAAATAGCCCTCGCAACAAAATATATTAAATCCACACAGGCTAAACAGGAACGCTCCCACATAAAAATAGCCCTCCAAGACCATAGTATATAATGGTTTCTCCCAAGCTCATACAGCCAGAGAAATATAAGTAAAATGAAGAAGCAGAGGAACCACTCCCAATTAAAAGATCAAGAGAATTCCCCTGAAAGAACAATCAATGAAACAGACCACTTTAGTCTAACAGACATCGAAGTCAAACAGGAGATAATGAAAATACTGAAGGAATTAAGAAGGACTATTAATAGAAATGCAGATTACTATAAAAAGGAACTAGAAACTATAAAAAGGAACCAAGAAAAATTAGAGAACTCATTTGCAGAGATGAAAGCTGAGCTAAAGGCGATGAATACCAGACTGAATAATGCAGAAAAACAAATAAATGACCTGCAAGACAGAACAATGGAAATCACCCAATCAGAATAGCAGGCAGAAAGCCAAATGAAAAACAATGAAAGCAATAGAAGAGACCTATGGGATAATATAAAGCTTGCCAATCTACACATACTAGGGATCCCAGAAGGAGAAGAAAGAGAAAAGGGGATTGAAAATGTATTTGAGGAAATTATGGCTGAAAACTTCCCAAACCCAAAGGAGGAAACCGATATCCAGGTACAGGAAGCACAGAGGGTCTCAAACAAGATAAACCCAAACAGCACTATACCAAGAAATACTATAATAACAATGGCAAAAGCTAACAAAGAGAGGATTCTGAAGGCAACAAGAGAAAAACAAAGAGCTAATTAAAGGAAACCCCCAGAGGACTATCAGCTGATTTCTCTACAGAAATGTTGCAGGCCAGAAGGGAGTGACAAGGAATATTCAAGGTCCTGAAAGGGAATAATCTACAACCTAGGATACTCTACCCAGGAAGATTATTATTTAGAATAAAGAATTTCCCAAACATGCAAAACCTAAAAGAATACAGCAATACTAAACCTATCCTAAAGGAAATATTGAAAGGTCTTCTCAAAATAGAAAAGAAGTAAGAATCTATAGGATAGACAAAATCATAATTGGAAGGTATATCACTCAAATAAGCCAGTACACAGATTTTTTTTAAAAATCAAAAAATTTCTATGAAAGCGATGATAACCACAATGAACAGCAAAAGGATGAACGTCAAGCTATAAAAGAGGACATCAAAATCATAAAATGTGGGGAAGAGAGTAAAAAAATGTAGATTTTTTTCCCCAGAATGTGTTTGAGGCTATATAACTACCAGTCTAAAACAAGCAGACATAGGAAGAGATTAATATATTCAAAAGACAGGGTAACCACAAATCAAAAATATACAATAGATTCACAAAAACTGAAAAGAACACAAGCATAATACAAAATAAAATCATCAAACCACAAAAGAAAAAACAAAAACAAAAAGGGACAAAGAAAAAAATATAAAATCAATGGGAAAATAAGGTTTAAAATGGCAATAAATACATGTCTATTAAAAATTACCTTAAATGTCAATGGATTAAATGCTCCAATCAAAAGACACAGAGTAGCATACTGGATTAAAAAGCAAAACAAAACCAAGATCTTACAATATGCTGACTACAAGAGACTCACTTTAGGGCAAAGGAAACACATAGATTCAAGGTAAGGGCATGGAAAAAGATATTTCATACAAACGGAAATGAGAGGAAAGCAGGGTCACAATACTCATACCAGACAAAATAGACTTTAAAACAAAGGCTATAAAGAAAGATAAAGAAGGACACTATATAATGATAAAAGGATCAATACAAGGAGAGGATATAACACTCATCACCACTTATGCACCCAAATACATAAAACAAATACTAACAGACATAAAGGGAGAAACTGATGGGAATACAATAATAGTAGGAGACTTTAACCCTCCCACTCACATCAATGGACAGATCTTGGAGACAGAAAATTAATAAGGCAACAGAGATTCTAAATGATACAATAGAAGAGTTAGACTTAATTGATATTTTCAGGACATTACACCCCAAAAAAGCAGAATACATTCTTTTCAAGTGCACATGGAACATTCTCTAGGACTGACCACATACTAGGGCACAAAACAAACCTCAACAAATTTAAGAGTACAGAAATTATTTCAAGCATCTTTTCCAACCAGAATGGCATGAAACTAGAAATCAGTCACAGAAAAAGAAATGATAAACAATTACATGGAGAATAAATGATATGCTTCTAAAAAAACCAATGGGTCAATGAGGAAATCAAAGAAGAAATTAAAAAATATCTTGAGGCAAATGACAATGAAAACACAACCACACAAAATCTATGGGGAATTCCCCAGTGGTCTAGTGGTTAGGACTCAGCACTTTCACTGCCATGGCCCAGGTTCAATCCCTGGTCAGGGAACTAAGATCCCACAAGCCATACAGGATGCAGCAAAAAGCACTTCTTAGAGGGAAGTTCACAGTGAAACAGGCCTTCTTTAAGAAACAAGAAAAATCTCAAATAACCTAACCTACCACCTAAAAGAATTAGAAAAAGAACAACAAACAAAACCTAAAATCAGCAAAAGGAAGAAGAAAATAAAGGTCAGAAAGAAAATAAATAAAGATTTGAAAAAAATCAATAAAACCAATAGCTAGTTCTTTTAAAGGGTAAACAAAATTGACAAACCTCTAGCCAGGATCACCAGGAAGAAAACAGAAGACCCAAATAAACAAAATAAGAAATGAAAGAAGAGAAATCACAACCGATACTGCAGAAATACCAAAAAAACCATAATACTATGAACAATTATGTGCCAACAAATTCAACAACCTGGAAGAAATGGACAACTTTCTAGAAACACACAGTCCACCAAACTGAATCAAGAAGAAACAGATAACTAGAACAGACCAATCACTAGAAGCAAAAAAGAATCTGTAATAAAAAACAAAAATAAGAATCCCTACAAACAAAAGTCCAGGGCCAGATGGCGTCACAGGCAAATTCTACCAAATATATAAAGAATAACTTATACCAATCCTTCTTAAACTCTTCCAAAAGACTGAAGAGGAAGGAACACTCCCAAAGACATTCCATGAAGCCACCATCACCCTGATACCAAAACCAGACAAAGACACTACCAAAAAAGAAAATTATAGGCCAATATCTTTGATGAATATAGATGCAAAAGTTCTCAACAAAATATTAGCAGATGAATCCAACAACAAATTAAAAAGATCATACACCACAACCAACTTGGATTCATCCCAGGGTCATAAGGCTGATTCAACATACGCAAATCAATCGACGTGTTAAACCACATCAACAACAGAAAAGACAAAAACCACATGCTCATCTCAATAGATGCAGAAAAAGCATTTGATAAAATTCAACATCCATTCATGATAAAAACTCTTACCAAAGTGGGTACTGAGGGAACATATCTCAACATAATAAAAGCTAATTATGACAAACCCACAGTCAATGTAATACTCAACAGTGAAAAGCTGAAAGCCTTCCTGCTAAACTCTGAAAAAAGACAAGAATGCCCACTCTTGCCACTTCTCTTCAGCATTGTACTGGCCTAGCCACAGCAACCAGACAAGAAAAAGAAATAAAACGTATTCAAATTGGTAGGGAAGAGGTAAAACTGTCACTATATGCAGATGACATGATACTATATATAGAAAACCCTAAATACTCTGCACAAAAACTATTAGAACTGATAAACAAATTCAGCAAAGAAGCAGGATACAAGATTAATATACAGAAATTGGTTGCATTTCTTTACACTAACAGTGAAATATCAGAAAATAAATGTAAACAAACAATTCCTTTTAAAATCGCATCCAAAAAATAAAATATTTAGGAATAAACTTCACCAAGGAGGTAAAAGATTTATATGTTGAGAACTACAAAACATTAATAAAGTACACTGAAGATGACTCAAAGAAATGGAAAGATATGCCATGCTCTTGGATTGAAAGAATATTATAAAATGCCCATGCTACCCAAAACAATCAACACATTTAATGTGATCCTTATCAAATTATCCATGACATTTTTCACAGAACTAGAACAAATAATCCTAAAGTTTATACAGAACCATAAAAGACCCAGACTTTCCAAAGCAATCTTTAGGAAAAAAAACAAAGTAGGAGGCATAACCCTCCCAGACTTCAGACAATAATACAAAGCTCCAGTAATCAAAACAGCGTGGTAATGGCAGAAAAACAGACATATGAGTCAATGGAACAGAACAGAAAGCCCAGAAATAAACCCACACACCTATGAACAATCTTCAACAAAGGAAGCAACAATATACAGTGGGAAAAAGACAGTCTCTTCAGCAAATGGTGTTGGGAAAGTTGGACAGCCACATGTAAATCAATGAAATTAGAACACTCCCTCACACCACACACAAAAATAACCTCAAAATAGTTTAAAGACCTAAATGTAAGACATGACACCATAAAACTCCTAGAAGAGAACATATGCAAAACATCCTCTGACATAAATTGTAGCAATCTGTTCTTAGCCCAGTCTCCCAAGGCAATAGAAGTGAAAACAAAAATAAACAAATGGGATGTAATCAAACTTAAAAGATTTTGCACAGCAAAGGAAATCATAAACAAAATGAAAAGACAACCTATGGACAGGGAGAAAATATTTGCAAATGATGCAACTGACAAGGGATTAATTTCCAAAATATACAAACAGCTCATACAACTCAATAACAAAAAACAAACAACCCAGTCAAAAACTGGGCACAAACCCTAAAATGGGCATTTCTCCAAAGAAGACACACAGATGGCAATAGGCACTTGAAAAGATGCTCAACATCGCTAATTCTTAGAGAAATGCAAATCAAAACTACAATAAGGTACCACCTCACATAGGTCAGAATGGCCATCATTAAAAAGTCTACAAATAATAAATGTTGGAGAGGGTATGGAGAAAAGGGCACCCTCCTACACTGTTGGTGGGAATGTACATTGGTGCAACCACTATGGAATACAGTATGGAGGTTCCTCAAAAAACTAGAGTTATCATATGATACAGCAATCCCACTCCTGCGCATATACCCAGACAAAACTATAATTCAAAAAGATACATGAACCCCTATGTTCACAGCAGCACTGTTTACAATAGCCAAGACATGCAAACAACCTAAATGTCCATCAACAGTTGAATGGATAAAGAAGATGTGGTGTATATATATGTGTGTGTGTGTGCACACACACATACACAAACACACACACACACACACTGGAATATTAGCCATAAAAAAAGAATGAAATAAGGCCATTTGCAGCAACATGAATGGACCTAGACATTATCGTACTAAGAGAAGTCAGAAAGAGAAAAACAAGTACCATATGATATTACTTATATGTGGAATCTAAAATACAATACAAATGAACATATCTACGATACAAAAACACACTCGCAGACACAGAGAACAGACCTATGGTTGCCAAGGAGGAAGGGGGTCAATGGTGGGAGGATGGATTGGGATTTGGGGATTAGCAGATGCAAATTACTATCTATAGGATGGATAAACAACAAGGCCCTACTGTACTGCACAGGGAACTATATTCAATATCTTGGGATAATCCATAATGGTAAAGAATATGGAAAAGAAATATATATGTATAACTGAATCATTTTGTTGTACAGCAGAAATTAACACAACATTGTAACTCAACTATACTTCAATAAAATTTAAAATAAAATAAAATGGTGATAATAATAGCATATACTGGATTTTGAGGAGAAATGAAGGTCCAAAAAGTTTAAATAGGTTTAAACTTTAAAAAGTTAAATAGTTTAAATAGATGTCCAGGTGAGTAACAAACGGGGGCAAAATCTTAGGTAGAAACAAGAGGGCCCCTCTTTCATTGCCTACTTATTAATGCCCATTTCTGAACCCAGTTAAGGGAGAAAGCTTGAGATGGAGAGAGATGTCAGCAATTTCTGATGTTACTTTTCTTTTTTTCTTCTTCCCAGGAAGGTGAGAGCTCCTAAAATAGTCCATGCTGAGCTCTTATTCGGATGTCACATTAGATGAAAGTTGAGAAATGTTTCTAACTAATGAACGAAACATCACTCTTACAATTCTATGGGCTTATTTTTTCCCCTACTGATTAGATCCTTTTTACCCGAAGAAAATCAATTCAAAGAGTCAGAACTGAGTAAACTGTTAACCATATATTTTCCAGACAAAAATTAGGAGTTAGTTGGAGTGTGTGGGTCTGTGTAGGCAGCCAAAGAGGTTCATTGTTATTTGAGACAGCATGCAAAAAATAAGACAACCTACACTGCAGTTAGTTTTCTTCAATTTAAATTTTAAATCTGTATTTCAATGTAATTTTGCTTTGAAATAATAATATATACTCTTCAAGAAGAATTTAAAAATACAGAAAAGTAAATTTTAATTAAAAAATAAAATTAACCAAGCTCTAACATTTGTAACTTGGCATAATGAAAAGGCTTATAACATGAAAAAAATAAATAAATAAAATAAAATTAAGCAAAACATTAAAACTAAGACACACTGTCATTAATATTAGATGAAAATCTTTCCTGAACTCTTCCTGTTCCTCTCTCTCTCTTAATGACTAAGTATATAGATTTAGTGCAATGGAAATGATATCATAAAAACAGGAACATGCTACTTTTGAAATGAGAATTTGCTGAATACAAGGTCCATATGCAAAAAGAAGAAGAAATCAGGGACTTCCCTGGTGGTGCAGTGGTTAAGAATCTGCCTGCCAACGCAGAGAACACGGTTCGATTCCCGATCCAGGAAGATCCCACATGCCACGGAGCAACTAAGCCCGTGTGTCACAACTACTGAGCCTGCGCTCTAGAGCCCACGAGCCACAACTACTGAGCCCGTGAGCCACAACTACTGAAGCCCGTACACCTAGAGCCCGTGCTCCGCAACAAGAGAAGCCACCTCAATGAGAAGCCCACACACCGCAACGAAGAGTAGCCCCCGCTTGCCGCAACTAGAGAAAGCCTGTGCACAGCAACAAAGACCCAATGCAGCCAAAAATAAATAAATAAATAAATTTATAAAAAAAGAAGAAATTATAATTTAAATGTGTGTAATAAATAGAAGATGAAACATTTAAAAGATATTTCCCAGAAAATCAAAAATAACAAATGTATAAGGAAAAACTCTAATAAAAAGCGTGTATCATATCTACTCTGAATATTACAAAACTTTCATGAAATATTTTGTTTTAATCTCTAAATAAATGGAAGTATATACCCATTCATCAATTAAACAATTCAATATTATAAACAGGTACATTCACTCTAAATTGTAGATTCAATATAATCTTACTCAAATAGGTAGGTTTTTTTTTTGAGAATAACAATTTGATTTTCGAATTTATATGAAAATGTAATAGGAATAAAGAGCAGACAATATAATCTTGAAGAAAAACAAAGATGAAGGACTTACACTACCAGACAACAAGACTTATTCTCAAGCAATAATAATAAAGAAAATATATTGGTGCAAAGACAGACAAAGAGACCACTAGGATGGAATTTAGAGTCTAGAAACAGACTCATACATATATGATCATTTGATTAACAACAAAAGACACTGAAAAATTATGAAAGAGAACATCCTTTCATATACCCATGGGATATACATGTTGGAGAAAATGAATACTGACTCATCTTAATTTGAATTGATACTTATAAAAACAATTCGAAAAATCTTTTGAAGGGAAATATGTCTTCATGAACTTAGTGTAGGCAAATATTATTTAAACTGGCAAAAAAAAGCACTAAGTCTAAATAAAAATATGGTGAACCATGCAATATTAAAATTAAGAATGTCAATTCATCAAAATACACCATTAGTAGAGTAAAAGGTAAACCACCAACCAGGAGAAAATGTTTCCAATACATATATCCAACAAGTGGCTCATATTAGAACTATGTGGTGTCTAAGTTTTAAGATTAAATAGAGAGGTCAGCTAGAAAGAATATACTCACTGCTGGAAGAATTAGGCTCCCTCTGCTTTCTCTCCTTTTTTAAAATTCACATGAGCAGTAATATACCTTAAGCACACAGAAAGAACAGCTTAGTGATTCACTTATTCTCCCATTTTGGTACGGAACTTTGGAGTTTAACTTTCCATCAGAGATGACTAAATCTAATTTTTAAATTCATTTGTTTCAACCTTTATTTCATGGTGTCTCTCTTCATTCTTCCCCTCACCTACCCAACCTATCAGAAGAGGAAAACAATAAAACTGCCCTTTTCCAAATCTTCAAATAGTCTTATCTGTGAAAAATTTGCAGAATTTTGTAATCTCATTATTTCTGCATCTGAGGTTAAATTTCAGGTTAGGAGTTAAGCTTTGACATACCAGACACCTTTTTCTTTCCTTATTTTCAAATTTTGCAATGTACTTTACAACCTGGTCCCCATGTATTTTTTTGGATGCTGATGGAAAATTTTGACACACTTCTCATTTTTGTGGTTCATTTGTTTAAATCTAGAAGAAGTCAATTCTATGACCTGATTTCACTCTGCCACTGTGCTTTGGTTATCAACTGCTGGATAGCAAATACTCCAAAACTGAGTGACTTAAAATAACAACAATTTGTTATTTTCACAGTTTGGGGGATTGACCAATTAATTCTGCTTCACATGGGGTCAGCTGGAGTACTGGTGTGGCTGGAAGCTTCAAAATAACCTCATTCACAAAGCTGCAGTTGGTACCGCCTGATATCATGGAGCTCAGCCATAACCATCACCTGGGAGCACCTGTTCTATTCAGCTTCTCTGCCATAAATAATATTAATTCAATTTTAACATACTTTTTTCTGGCTGGAGAGAATTTCCTGAACCCTGAGCTTTTCATCTACACTCTTCTTGAAAAATGGGCAATTCTTTTAGTTTACTTCTCCCTTCCTTAATCTTAGTGACAGCTAGAAGAACCAAATGGCAGACAAAGAAGACTTCAGAATAAGAAATATTACCAGGGATAAACAGGAACATTACATAATGATAAAGGAGGCAATTATAGATGTGTGTTCACCTAATAACAATCCTAGATGTGTGTTCATCTAAAATCAGATTATCAAAATATATTAAACAAAAATCAATAAGACTCTAAGAAAGAATTTAAAAAATTAACAAATATAATTGGAGATGTCAACACTTCTCTGTCATTGATAGAACAAGTGGATGGAAAATCATTAAGAGTATAGAAGACCTGAACAACACAACCAGACAAATTGTTGTAACTGATATGCATAGAGCACTTCACCAAACAACAGCAGATTACATAATTTTTTTCAATTGCACATAAACATTTACCAAGATAGACCATATCATGAGATATAAAACTAATTTTAAAAACTTCACAGAATAGAAATCACACAATGTATGTTCTCTAGAAGAAATTAAATTAGAAGTCTACAACTGAAAAATATCTCAAAAATCCCCAATTATTTGAAAGTTAACACATGGTTTCTAAATAATCCATGAGTTATAGAGAAATATTCAAGCAGTTTTTAACAGAATGATATATGAACACAATCTATCAAAATTTGTGGGTTGCATCTAAAGTAGTTCTTACAGGGAAGTGCATAGCATTTAATGGTGTAAGTAAAGAAGTGTATTAATCGGTAATCTAAGTTTTCCATTTAAAGAAACAGGAAACAGAAAAGTAAATACAATCTAAAGCAAGTAGAAGGAAGGAAATAACAAAGGTAAGGGCAGAAATCAGTGAAATTGAAAGAAGGAAAACCACAGATAAAAATCAGTGAAACAAAAAGCCATTTATTTTAAAATGGTTGCCAAAAAGGGGGGCTGGGGAAGGAAGGGAGTAAAAATAACCAGTATCAGAAATAGTGGAGGAAACTCACAGATACTAGTTGGATAATAATATGATGAATGCACTCCATGCACATGAATTGAAGTGCTTAGATGAAATAGACAATGTATTGAAAGTCACAAATTATTAAACTCACTCAAGAAAAAATAAATAATGTGAACAGTTCTATCTAGTTAAAATTTTTTTCAGTAAAGACACTTCCAGGGCCAGATGGATCAAAGATAAATTCTACTAAATATTTAATGAAGATTTAATCCAAATCTACACACTCTCTTCCACAAAACAGAAGAGGACGGACCACTTTCTAACTCATTTTATGAGGCCAGCATTACCCAGACATCATAGTCAAAGATAAGAAAAAAATCAATACACAGAAATTTTCCATAAAATATTAGCAAATCAAATTTAGCAATATGTATTTCTGGATAAAACAAAATCAAAACAAAAACTCTCTGCCAACTAGATATGGAATGGAATTTCCTTAACCAGATAAAGGGTATCTGTGAAAAATCTGGATCCACCATTATACTTAATTACGAGAAACCTAATGTTTTCCCCCTAAAAACAGAAAGAAAACAGGGGTTTCGGCTCTCAACACTTCTACTCAATATTGTATGGAGGTTCTAGTCAGTACAATAAGGCAAGAAACAGCCAAAAAAAGGGAAAGAAAAGAAAAAGCATCCAGATAGGAAGGAAAGTAATTAATAAAATTGTCTTTATTTGCAGACTACGTGATCATCTATATAGGAAGTATGATGGAATCTACAAAGCAACCTATTAGAACTAGTAAGTTTAGCAAGGATGGAGGGTATAAGAACAAAATACAAAATAAATTCTATTCCTAATATACTAAGAGGAAATAATCAGCAATTTAAATGAAAAATAATGCCATTTCTAACAGTATCAAAAATATGAACTATTAGGAAATATATATGATGAAAGTTGTGCATGTCCTGTACATTGAAAAAATAATTTGCTGAGATAAATATAAAAGTCCCAGAAAAGTCAAAACAACATTGAAAAAAGCAGCTTGAAAGCTAACTGGTTTTAAGAATTATTATAAAGTTACAGTAATCAAGACAGTGTGGTATTAGAGTCAGAAAAGACAAATAGATAAAAGGAAAAGAATAAAGAATCCAGAAATAGAGCCATACACTTATAGATAACTAATTTTTACAAAGATGTAAAGACAATTCAGTGGAGAATGATAATCTTCAACAATGGTGCTAGAATGATTGGATGTATTTAAGCAAAAACAATGAACTTCAATCCACAGCTTACATCACATACAAACGCTAATTCAAAATGGATCCTAGAAGTAAAATATAAAACTATAAAAAGTTTAGAAGAAAATATTTTGTGACCTTAGGTTGGCCAAAAGTCTAAGATATGACACCAAAAGCATTATCTATAAAATAACTATTTGTAACATAGACTTCATCAAAATTAAAATCTTCTTTTTAAAAACACTTAAGGAAGAAAGATGAGACAAACTAGAGAAAGTATCAATCTTTACAAAGCATATATCTGATGAAAGAATGGAATTTAGCTCATATAAAACTCTCAAAACTTAATAAAAAGAAAACTAACAACCAAATATAAATGTGCAGAAGATCTGAATGGACATGTCAAAGCATATATATGGATGGTAAATAAGCCAACCAAAAATGTATATTTGGAAATCAAAGGGATGGATCTAAAACATTATGATACGTGAAAGAAGCCAGACAAAAAAAGAGTACATCCCGTATGATTCCATTTATGTCAGTTCTTTTAAAAAATAATAGGGGAATTCCCTGGTGGTCCAGTGGTTAAGACCACTTTCCAACACAGGGGGTGCAGGTTTGATCCCTGGTCAGGGAGCTAAGATCCCACATGCCTCCTACAATTGTTTCTTTCTTACTGCTCCCCAACTCATAAAACGGCAACTCCAGTTTTTCCAGTTGCTAAGCCAAATCCTTGACTATACTCTTTTTCTCACACCCAACATGTGACCCATCAGCAAATTCTTTTGGCTCTATCTTCAAAATATGCCCTAAAGCTAACCACTCTTCATCACGTCCATTGCTAATCCTCAGTGCAGCCACTGTCTTGTTTCACTTGAACTATTACAATCTTCTAATTACCATCCTTGCTTCCTCTTTCAGTATGCATTCAACATTATACATCAACACAACACATTCAGCCAGAATAATTCTAAATAAAATTTTTATCATGCCACTTCCTTCATCATAAGTCTCTAATAACCAGGTTAGTTCTTTGATGAAGGCCCCATACTCCTACCTGGGAGCAATTCTCTGTTTTTTATTTTGTCCTCTGGTCCCTTGGTTATTCCCTCTGAATCACCTCTCCTCCCCTGGAGAACCCCCCCATAAAAAAATGGCTTATGTTTACAGCTAAGTAATTTTCTTAACCTACTTTCTGTCCATATATATTTTGTATCACATTTCACAAAACATGGCTTCTTCATTTTTTACTGTCTGTCCCTTTCAGCCTAGGCTTGCTTAGTTTCTTCAAAAATGTTTTGGGTTCTGCAGGTACCATTTTGCATTACATTTTACTGGACAAAAGGCACATTTCAAATCTATTCGAGAGAAGTCCTTCTCAACCTCTGGTCCCTGTATGGTTACTGTCAGACAATGCCAAGTAGGTGCTCTATTGTTTCACAGAGAGTTGATGAGATATATCCTTAGGGTCCTTAGAAGGTCCTGACTAACTAGTACAAGGGGCTTATGAAGGATCATCTGAAAACTATCTGAGGTTTAAGAGGGTTCGATAGTTTCATACTTGTATACACCTTGAGATGTTTTACTGGAAGCAACCAGGCTTTTATTTTTGTCCCGAGTCTCTTTCTGAGAGAGACTAGGGATGAGAGACAATTGTTTAAAATCCAGAAAGCCGTAGGTTTTTATTTATATCCCCTCTAGATTCTGCTTGAAAACTGAACAATTCCTTCTTTAGCTCAGCTCTCTTTTTTCTGTGCCTCTTGATGAAATCAGTTGATATTTTCAACATTTAACCTAGAAATCTCCTTAGCAAGATTTATCAGTTTATTAGATGACATTTTTCCTATTTTCCATGTTTGCTAAACTTTTCATCACTAAATTTTTAAAAAAGCCTCCTTTCCTCCAGCTTCTTGTAACATTTTTGTCATTTTTATTTAAGCCCTCTCCAATGGCCTCCTTGAGGCTCATCAGCCTTCTGCTAATAGTTTCTTCTAGGCCCTTCTAGCTTCTGCCTACCACTCAGTCCCAAAGCCAGTGCCATATGTTTAGATGTTTGTTATATGTATTTGTTATTTCCACACACAACTTCCAGATACCAAATTTGGTTATACTTATTAGTGCTACATTATAAACCAACTTTAAATCAGTGGTATAAAATAACAACCATTTGATAGTATTCATGGATTCTATCAGGGCAGGGAACAGGGAACAGGCAATATAATTTCTCTCTGGTCCATAACATGGAACTTCAGTTCCAGAAGATTCAAATGGTTGAGATGACTTGAATGACTGGGAAGTAAAATCATCTGGAGGTTCTGACATCTGGCCAGGCTGAGTTCAGCTGGGACTTTTGACGGGAACATTTATGTGGGACACTGTCAGGTAACTTGGGCTTCTTACAGCATGATGGCTGCATTCTAAAAAGGTACACACCAAGAAGGTGATCCTGTTCAAGCTCCCCCATTACATACTGAGTATGAGGAGATGATGGGGGCTGACAACATGCCTTATAATGTATAGGTCTCCATAAAGAGCTGCTTTCAGTAATCCTAAACTTTTTGCTGGTTGCAGTGACTGGGTAACACTTTATACTGTCTCCTTTGAGGAGTGGAGTGGGTATGTCCTAAGTGTGGGGAAAAGGGTGTGCAAAGTTATCTAGTAGTCACAGGGGATAATTGTCTACAAAATTCATACTCCACTGTTAGAATATACAATCATTGCTGGGAAGTGGAAGCCCAACAAGGGAATTGATTTTTCTACCCCAAATTGCATATAACTGTGATCATGTGACTAGTTCTCAGCAATGATGAGTGTGTTGTGTTTTATTTTTAAGCCAAGTTGGTAAAAAATCATGTGTGACTCCTCCGCAATAATATTCTTCTTCCCATCACCTTGATGCAAATGAGCATGGCAAATTCGAGCCATGTGTTGAAGTCAGAAATGAAAGAGGACTAGGTCTCTTCATCACAGCTTGGAGAAAAGCTGCCTGTAAATCAGGGATAGTCTTCTGGACTTGACACAATTGAAAAAACAGACCTCCTCCTGTGTAAGTTATTATGCATTGGGGTAATTTGTTATATTAACTGAGATTATCCTACATAAAACAATTTGTAGGGAATTCCCTGGCGGTCCAGTGGTTAGGACTCCGAGCTTCTACTGCAGGGGGTATGGGTTTGATCCCTGGTCAGGGAACTAAGATCCCACATGCCGCAAAGCATGGCCACAATTTGTAATAAAAGGTATGATGTGAAATTTACCTGCATCAAGAGTATGGAGATAAGGGAGTTATTGGGTTGTACTATCCGACAGATACAGGATGGATTCAGTTTTTCGTATACTCAGGCAACAAGACCAAGTCATACATATTGACTTCTATATGTAACATAACTGAATAAAATCTAGCTTTTGTAAATTGAATCATATAAGCATTGATCCTCCCACCCAACATAGTTAGCTTCTACTATTTTTTCTAGTGTTTAGGAAGGATACTGGCATATGACAAATAAATCTTCACCCTCAAAGGCTACAGAGTAATAACGAGTAACATCTATAAGTTAGGTATATACTCATAATATAACACATGCTATAAGCCATGAAAGGTAAAATGCTATGTTTTATTACAAGTCAGAAGAGAGAGATTGATTTCTTCTTGGGCAACTGTGGAAAACATTTCAGAACAGTCTTTATTTTAGCTTGTTCAGGCAAGTTGAATCAGATTCTGATAGGCAGGGGTAGCAACAATTGTTTTAGAGAAAATATTAATGAACAGAAGTGCAGGAAGAGAAAATACAGATTACTCAGGAGTCTAGTGGTACGAGCCTCTGATGCTTGGAAAGGAAACAAGGAGATGAAATTGAGACAGACGGTAGGCCAGATCACAGAAGAACCTTGAATCCCAAGCTAAAGCTCTTTAACTTTATTGGCTAAGCTTTGTAAGCAATGGGGAGGCACTCCCAGTTACTGTTTACCTGGAGTAACTTGTCTGGACCAGTGCTGATAGACATGGGAGAGAATCTGTGTAGCAGAAATAATGGTATTGTTGAACTTAGAAATAAAAATTCTTGCAGAAGCTTTTCTCTAGTTTAGGGCAAACCTAATAATGCCTTGTTCGAACTAAATCACTTGACCTGTGAAATACTGCTTCCTTGTGATTTTAAAAGACTTTGGCAAACTTTCCCCCCATATGGTAGAATGTATTAGCAAACATTTAAGAGGCTTCCTCTGATGGTTATAATTAAGCTTCAAAGGGAACAGGCAAAGTCAGACATTGAGTTGGGCTGAAACTATTTCCATTTTCCTATTGTTACCAATATGCAATCTACCCTAGCTTGCTTTCCATCATATTTTCCAGAGGGTGAATAAAGGTTCCGATTTTGGTGGTAGAGAAAATCAGTATGCCAGCAAGAATTTTTAATGCTATATGATTCAGAGCTAGTTGAATCACCTTGGGCCACTGTACACTCTGTAAACAGCACGACACTCTGAACTTTTGGGTCCTGGCCTATTTTCAATCTCCTTTTCAGCTATCTTTACCAGGTATCCTATGCTTCAGCCTACTGAACTATTTGGTATTCATATAGTCAGTAGTCTTTACACTTTCAGCTTGATTTTATCTATACCTGTGTGCCCTCCTCCTCTACTTCATCATCCAGTCTTATTTTGCTACAGAACTCTTATTTTCCTTCAAGATTCACAGTTGTGCAAGTATATGTTTTTAATGAGAACTTCTATGATGATACTATCATTAGAAAAGATGTATGATACTATCTTAGAAAAATTAATTGGATCTTTATGCACTCGCAGCACCTTGAAAAATATATTTTCTAGAATGTTATTACATTCTATTTGAATTGTATTGTCTATATCTGACTTGCTAAATTGTGAGCTCCCTGAGGACAAGAATAACACAATGTTATAAGTGCTAAATTCAAAACGTGCAACTTGCTATGAGAAGCTAGAAGAAGCAAAGCCAAATAATCCTATAGAAGCCATTCAAAAGCCTCAACACTCAAAGAATGGTATAGAAAATTAGGAGGCAGTTAAGCTAAGGTAACCAAAAGATTAGTGAGTAAAAAAATATAAATAAATATGAAAACAGTTTGCATTTTTTCATTCAAAAATATCAGTAGGAAAATTTAGAAGAAAAGTAAGATAAATCCCTGTCTTGCCCTCAGGATCATTATAATCTCATAATCTCACATTGTAGATAAAGCTATCAAACAAGAATTAATCAGTAAATAATGTAACATAGCAGTTCAGTACCAACCTGAATTGGTACTGAATATATATGTGTCTACTATATACCTTAGATATACCAGTCTAGTTACCATGTCAAAGAAGACAACAAAATTACTCTGACCTATTTTTCTTGACACCTAAGGATAATGGCATCCTTCCACAGTGTCCCTAAACCTATACTATAATAATCTCTTTTTCTCTCTTACCCAAATGAATGCCAAGCTGTAACACTTAAATTTAAAAATAAGAGATTTGAGGAGGCTTAATATAAAAACACATATACAAAATGCAACCTTAAAAATGAATTCAAGTAGAAGTATACAAAAACAATAAAGAAAGAAAGTCAAGAAGAGAGAAATCTCTGAATGAATTTTCTTAAGACAATATTAAGAGTTATAACATCATAAATTGATACAGCCACTATGGAGAACAGTATGGAGGTTCCTTTAAAAACTAAATCTAGAATTATCATATGACCCAGCAATCCCACTACTGGGCATATACCCAGAGAAAACCATAATTCAAAAAGACACATGCACCCCAATGTTCACTGCAGCACTATTTACAATAGCCAAGACATGGAAGCAACCTAAGTGTCCATCAACAGATGAATGGATAAAGAAGATGTGGTACATATATACAATGAAATATTACTCAGCCATAAAAAGGAATGAAATTGGGTCATTTGTAGAGATGTGGATGGACCTATAGACTGTCATACAGAGTGAAGTCAGAAAGAGAAAAACATATTGTATATTAACATATATATGTGGAATCTAGAAAAATGATACAGATGAACTGGTTTGCAAGGCAGAAATAGAGGCACAGATGTAGAGAACAAACGTATGGACACCAAGGGGGGAAAGCGGCAGGGGGGTGGGGGGGGTGGTGGGTGGTGGGATGAATTAGGATTGACAACTGGGAGATTGGGATTGACACGTATACACTAATATGTATAAAACAGATAACTAATAAGAACCTGCTGTATGACAAATAAAATAAAATTCAAAAAAAGAGTTATAACATCAGTTAACTTCCAAAAGTTTTATATAGAAAACTATACTTTATGGCTTAGATTGATTTCCACTGTGGCTAAAGTAATATAAATAAGTGTAGATAGCTTTGATCATAGTGAAATAGGATACGAAGGGAGTGTGGATTATGGGGAAGAGGTGATCAGTGGTGCAGGTTACATGAATTAAAAGAGAGGGAGAGAGAGCTGCCACTCAACAACGTGCAAATTGCAAAATCTGACTCCCAATGATGTGATTAACTATGTGCTCCTGAATGAGTCAGTGAGTATTAGAACCTATTCCTTCTACCTCATTAGGAAGCAGGGAATGATAGAGGGGTTTATAAGTGAGATTACAGTCCTGTTGAAATGTGGCTACAGGAAATCAAAGAAATTAAAGGAATGGTAGAAAACTAGACATAAGCAAATATCTACATATTTAAAACAAGGAAGAAGACAGATTTTGGAAAATATTAGCTAGAATAATAACTAATGACCTGTGGTGAACACATAGTGCAAGTTATTTTTTAAAAATCATATTTGTTTTTTTGAATAAATGTGGAATTGCTAAATACAAGACAAAAATTTGGATAAAAGATTAATAAGATATAGATTCTGTTCACAAGGAACATCTAGACAAATAGAGGATATGTCTGATGGGCATAATTTTACAAAGTAGAACAGTTTCACAAGAAAAGCAAAGACACATGTCATGAGAACTATGAAAAATAAGTATTACTAGTGTCAAACGGCAAGATTCTCAAACTCAAATGCCTTCTAGGGTTAGCAAGTAAAGAATACATTTGAATGTGGCAGCTACCACTAAACTTTAGCCGACTTTTGCCACGGCAATGAAGGGCCCAAATATTAAAAAAAACAAACTTGTGTTTTATTTTCCTGTTAAATATTCAAACTGTAAAAGTCGTGGACTATTTTTTAAAAATTAAAAAACATTGTGTGGGTCAAATAAAATATATCAACATGCCAGAACTGATCTTCATGGTACTAGTCTAGGATAAATTCCTTAGAGGATTAAGAAATGTTCTGTGAAGAATTCAGTAATTTGGACTTCCCATTGTATTATATATAGAATTTAGATGTGTAGTGATTAAAAAAAAGAAGATCCCAAGCAAAGACAACACCACAAGTTAAGGCCGGGAAATAGGAATGTGATGGAAGTAAATGAGAAACTATGGAGAGCTTATTTTGGAAGAGGTGTAGTCTATGATGATGTGGAACAGGAAATATGACAATATGAGCATTTAGGGGAAAAGGTGAGGATGATCAGCATTCCACAGAGATTCTTTAAAAGCAGTCATGCCAAATATATTTTACTGTATTTCATAAGGGTGAGAGCTTGGTAGCATGCCGGAAAAAATATGAACATTGATTTCAGTAGAGTAACCTTGGAGATAAGTTGGTAAAACATCTTCGAGCCTTTTTTGTTCAACATTTTTCAATGATATTGATGATGATCAAGAAGACGTTTACTAGATTTATAGCTGATACAAAGTTGGGAGCGATCACTAATGTGATGACATACTCAAGTTTAAACAATTTTGAGAGACTAAATGCAAAATTCCAACAAAACAGTCAAGGTGTTTTTGAGCCAAGAAAGTCAAAGAAATAAGATGCATGAAGATAACCCAGAAAGCCATCTTTAAGAATGGTAAGACTCAGAAAGTTTAATTAACATCCCTTAAATCACAGAATTTGTGGCAGAAGTGGAATGCACATTCCAGGTCTATCTAGAATCAAAGTCTATGGTCTTTCTTAGTCATCAAAGAACCACCAACTATATAAAAGTACTATGTCTATTTCTTAGAACTTTAGATTGTACTTTGTATTGAGTGGAAGATTGAAGTAAATGTTAAGGTCACAATAAATTAAAAACTCTATGTTTTATTATTTTCTGATCAAATATTAATGAAGTTTGGACCTAATATGCTGAGTAGATTTTTATATAAGCTATATAAAATTTTTATATAAGCTAATGCTTATAACTTATTTTAATTGTTCTTTTCTTCATTTCATAGTAGCAGCAGAAAATACTTGTTTCAACAAAGATATTTCAATCTCAGTCATTTAACAAATATTTTCTGAGTGCCTATTAATTGCTAAGAACATTTAAAAGTCCTGTGGATACCACAAAATTTCTCCCATTAAGGACCCACATTTTACCAAATGGGCATGTCTCTGGTTCCCTTTCTCATTGGCTCTCCTCACTTCTTCTTTTCCCCAAAGATAGCATCTAAACCCAGAAAAAAGCTTCATGACACTTGCAGAACAGTGTCTCATCTGCACTGGCCTCTGGTGAGGTGTTTCTTACCAGTTGGTTCCTGGATATTGACTTCAATCTCCCCATGAATTGCTGCAAAATGTCACATGGCTCCCATGGTCCCTGTGTTCCCTGCTTGTTTCTCCACCCCCTCCAACTCCTTTTTTATCTATCTGATTTTAAGGACTCTTGGGGAAAGAAAAATTTATATTAACAAATAAAATGTCAAAAAATACAAACATAAATATGTGTATGTCCCTGGACACAGACCTAAGCGTTTTCAAAACAATGAAGCTGCACCTCAATAGATGAATTGATATTACAGAATAAGCAGCAAAAGTTATAGAATCAAAATCACCCTTAAAATTCTTTAAATGTGTACAGATGACTTTGTGTGTATTACTCTGAATGGTAATACCTGCGGGTAAATGTATCACCTTATGTAACAGAAAATGTAATTTTACAGAGTTTTTGCTTTTAATTACATAAAAGAAAATGTGCATAGCTAATTTTTGGAAGTCAACTGAATGTATGTTGGGACTGCATTCTACTACGTCTATATAAAAGCCATGACTTTTACTGCCTTCTCCCATACCTCCTTTTATTTATTTTGTGTGTGTGTACATGATTCAACTCATTGAAACTTACCCTTAAATTATTTCCTATATTCCTTTCAGAGTATTACAGAAAACAAAATTCAAACTTCTCCCATCTATTTACTTGTAGCCAAAAGACTAGAAATACACAGCTTCTTTAGCATTTAGTTTCTCTGTAAACTATTATCTCAGCTTCTTAGTAAAGGAGTTAATTTAGTGATTCCCATAGCATGTTGCTTACCTTTCCCTTTAAGTTGTATGAAAAGAAAATAAATCTTTCACATGGGCTCAAAAACCTAACAAAAATTATTGTTCAAGATACTGGACATATCCTAAAATATTTATATATACCACTGATACAATATTCCCTCCCCAACACCTGCCCAGAGTCAAAATTTAATTTGTGCTTTCATGCTCCCAAGCTTTGTTGTGGTGAACAGGGTAAATGATGAAGAAACAAAACTGAAAACATTCAGAAAAAGAGGGTAGATTCATTCTTCCTAAGAATCATTCTACCAAAGCACATACTGAAGGAAAGCTCTTGAAGGATGGGGGAGGTAGGGAAGGACAGAGTGGAAGGTGAGGAGACAGTAACATTTAGGTAAACAGAGATCCTGAGAGTTTAGAGCAAGGTACAGAAGCAACTACCATAAATGAAATTTGGGGGAGAGAAGTTTAAGCAGGTATCTTAGGAAGGACACCATGGATTTTTATGATGGAATATCACTGACCACCACTGTTTTTCATTCTGTGTTAACTCTTTTGAACTGTTTTCATTTTGAAACACAAGGTTATGCTTAGACTGGCCCTAAATATTCTGATCACAGAGAAGAAGAAAGAAACGGAGAAGGCAAAAGTGCAAGCATTGGGAGTGGAATGGGGAAGAGGAAGGGAGCACCATACCTAAAACCAAGTCTTTGCAATGTTTCAAAGTTTCCAAGCACTGCCTTCAGGGAGGTGGATCTGAGATCTGTTCTCCCATCTTCTTGCTTGGCTGCCTCATGAAGAAACCCCTTCTCTGCTGCAAACCTCAGCAGCTCAGCATTTGGCTTGCTGTGCATTGGGTGAACCAAACCTGGTTTGGTTAACACTTGCCAGGCACATACTTTCCCTTCCCAATCCTATCTATACTCCTCTCTCCTCTATCATTTAAGTTCAAGTCTTTAAAAATTGTCAGGGAGGCAATGAAAAGAAAATAATTCTCACTTTTATCACAGTCACGCTTCCGTTCTGAATAAACAGTAATATCTTATTTGATTATCAAATTCAGTAGAATATAGTCACCATTTTCAAAGACAGAAAATGCATCCTAAATATTGAGATGAATCAAAGTAAAATTCCTAAAAATATGTAACTTCCAAATGGAAAACAAATATCCTGAAATAAAGGGAATAATAGCTGAACTTTCTATATATTTTCTTAAAGTGACTGTTTTAAAAGGAAACCAATTATTTAGATATATAACTTCTAAGTTAGTTATTTATACATTGCATTAATCACTTGTGTTTAAATTGGGCACGTTTTTCATAGTCTTCCCATACTCGAAATTGTTATATTTTTCTTCATGATATTTTTAGTAGCAGTTTATGATTTGAGACAGACTTTCTCATAGTTTATCACTATAACCATGGTGGGGTTTTTTGTTGTTCCCTTAAAGAAAGGTTTGGCATCCCACTCTTTGACCTGTCTAGCAATTAAATTGGCCATGACAGTAGGATTCATCTAATTTTGTATGAAAAGTATATTTTCAAGGAGTCAAAACATAAAGAGCTTTATTATGACTACTTTTTTTTACTTTTCAGAAAAAGGAGAAATCTTAAATATTCTGCATTTCAAATATTCCTCAGTTCAGTAACTGTTAAAAATATTTTTTACAAATTAAAAAAAGATACATTGACTCCCTTGTTCATTTTGGCTCAAAATTGAAAATCACTGGCATTTGACAACAATATTTTAAAAAATAACAATCAGATTTCTGCCCAGAAAATGATTTTGCTGATACAGTTCTGGTGACAATGTAGACTACCTACCTCTTTCAGGTACACCTTGGATGACATGGACTCTGAAAATCCAAGTTACATCCAAGATTCCATTCCCCTGTGGTTACTCATCTGGATCACAGACATGTAGACATAGCACCAAGTGGGACTCCATCAATGAGTCAGTCATCCCTTTCATGCAGCAAAACCTTAGAGGGAAGAGCAAGGAGGATGTATTGGCTATTAGGAAAGCGCAGACTGCTGGCAGAAAATGACATCCTCTAATAAGATCTAAGGTACGACTCATACAATTGTCCTAATTTTTAAGATTGATGGGAAGCATAAAGCATTCTTTAAGTTGGTGACTGGTTCCAATAAATGCCTATATAGTACTGCATATGGTTTTAGAATGTGAGTTTATAAAGAAGGTGGAGATCCCAGCTCCCTCCATCATGTCTATATATATGTCTGAGTGTGTGGTTTAGAGCTCTGGGGAGTGTCTTGACAGAGAACCTGAGCTGGACAAAGCAGCCTTAATCTGAGTGAGGTAACCAGCACCATGAAAATATCAGGTGTCCTTCTGCTCCTCTCTCTGGCTCTTTTCTGCTTTTATTCAGGTGAGTTGTGTTTTTTTTTCCCTTAAAATTAAAATCCAATACTTATACTAAACGGGAAAAGACAAATGAATTTGTCCACCATATTTCAGAATCCTAACAATTTTTATATAAAAGACCAATTCTGAGAGATCATTATAATGACTGTGATGATGAAAATGGTGATGGTAATAATTACAGAAATAACTTTCATCTGTTGAGCATATACTATATTCTAGGCATGTACCCAGGGCTTTTATGCATTATCTCCAATACACATAGCAAGGTATTCATATCCAAATTCCATATATAAGAAAACTGTGGCACAAACAGTTAAGAAAACTGCAAGGACTTGTAACCAGTAAGCAGAATTTGGAATTTGAATCCGGGTCTTTAGACATCACAGATGATGTCTGTTCCACAGAAACAGTATGGAGAATGGGTACTTATTTTAAATATTAGCTTGGCTTTCCAAGACAACGGAAAGCTTTCCAGTCCTCATTATTCTTCTAATTAGGACTCAACTGAAACTGAAACAAGCAGAAAACAGGAAACTCAACTGGAGAATCCTTCAGAAAAAAGTTATTGAACCTTAGAATTCAGAAACATATATGCTATTGGTGAACTAAACAATTCTTCAAGTAGGGGAATATCTTTGGCCACCTAAATGAGCAACAGTCATATATTCTATGAATTCAGATTGTTCAAAGGACAATTGTACTTCAGTTTGATGTTTTTCATCACATCATCATCTGTGTGAATGAACAGGGCCATTGCACCTATTTCTTTCCTTCTTTATTATTCTACTCTATGCTATTGTAGTGGGCAAAATACACACTAGAGTCTCTGGACCCAAAACCTAGGCCCATCTCATCTACCAATGTCCTGTGTCAACTAGAGAAACAGCTCAACTCTCTGAGAGATTCTCTCATTTTTAGAATCCTAGACATGAGACTGAGTCCTGGGACCTTCCAGGTCTGGTGTACCATTTTCTGTGACAAAAGTAGTTGAATTTTGCTGCTATCAGAAATTTAAATGCCCAAACATGTAAAAACAACAATTTTTCAATGAGATTGAGCAGATGAAGAAGTCATTGTTCACGGGAAACTGGTCATATTTTCATAAACAAATCCATTCAGAAATATTTAAAAAATGCATAAACGATTTCTGTGATATTATGTAGTAAGTTTGACTACTAAAGCCAAGTAACTCGAGTAAGTGGCTCAGTCAACTGCTGAGATGACATAAAAACAGATTTGACTATATTAAAATCTACTTGCAAAGACTGACTCAGAAATCAACTGACAATCCTTGTATTGCTTCTCTTTAGAAAGGCTAATTGATCTATTTAATTGGACCTGGTTGACCAATACAAACAAATACTATCAATAATACTAAAACAGGGTCCTTGATAGACATGTTGGCATTTGGAAATGCATAGTGCCCAAGAGCCTTAATGTTGAGACCAAGAGAAATGAATTTCAGTCCTGGCATTTCCATTTTATAGCTGTGTGACCTTTCTGAGTCTCATTTTCCTCATCTGTAAAATGGGAATATAAAAGGACTAGTGCTAAATAGGGAAGTAAATGAGAAAATGCATGTAAAGTGCTTAACATAGTGGATGGAACATATTAAGTGTTCAAAAAATGTCTATTAATGTTACTATTACTAAGTTTTAATAACAAGAGTACTAGTTGGACTCAGGCATTGTTATTTAAGCTTGCTTCCACTTTGACATTTCATACATATAAGACGTTGGGCAAAATCTCTCTTCTGATCAAAGATCTGTACAGCTGAGAAATGACTGAATATTGTAACAATGAGTCTTCCCTGGTTATAAAAATCACTTGGAGTGTTTACAGAACTACAGACTTCCAGACCGTATTTGGTCTTATATAATGGAATTTTTCAAGTGGTTGTCCTGGGAATCTGTATTTTTAATAATCAGTCATGCCATTGCATTAAGGTTGGTAATCACTACAGTAGATGAGCATTAACTTTTTTTCAAATTTAAAAGCTTTGTTCTCTCCTTATCCTTATCAAAATTCAGCAGCTCGTACCAGGATTGAAGCTAAGACTTTTATTATTTCAGGATTTTAAACTACTGTGCTAATTAGCCACGACCTAAAATCACACATACAATTATGAAGATGCAAGACTGTATTTATGGACTTCTTCTCTTTCGGGAATTTAGAGAGATGTAGCAGGAAAAATGAGTCACAGCAAAGAAAATTAGTTTGTCCTTGCCAGTCTAAATTTGGGCCAAGTCTTTAAAGCTGAGTATAGAAAGCAGAAGAACAATTTAGGACTCAAAGAACAAATAACAAACCCAATCCCTTTCCTCAATTGCCTGTGACAAAGTCTTTGGGGAGGGACCAAAAGCACTGAAATTTGGAATGGCAGAGTTAGAGGAAACTTTCCAACCCAACTTCTCCAAAGTGATGCCAGAAATGATAAAAATCATTCCCACAGTAAATTAGTGACTGGGCCAAGACGGTAACATGAATCTCCAGATCCTTAGACTATTTGTCTCACCCCACCCCAACCTCCAAGAAATATTACCTCATCACAGTCCATATCCACATATCACTTGCCAAGTTTCTACTGTTCCCTAAGAGGAGAGCACATATAAAAGAAAATAACCAAGCCATGACTTGTTGAGATGGCCAAGAACCAAGAACAAGTATCATCCTAGGCTTGGGGATTTCCTAATTTTGCAAATCTCACTTTTTGCGTATTCGGAAATTACAGTGTTTGGATTTTATGCTTTTTTTTTCAGGTGTCTTCAGTCAAGGAGTTCAGGTCAGTACATAATTTTATTTATCCTTCAGACCTGAGTGGTTCTTGGCTGGTACTCCCTGACCAAAGAGGTTGTCTATGGGTAAAAGAGCAAAGAAATGGACAAGCAGGCCAGATGAAGAAAACAGCAGAAGTACTTAGTTTTCTAACTACAATATCTTTATGAGAATACTGTTTTCAGTTTAAAAGAAACTAAACACCCACTCCCAGATTTTGTTAAAGTAAAATGAATATAAATAAAAATAGAATGAACTTGTGGTAACATTCATGCTCTTTCACTGATTTCACTGTGTGATCTTAGGCAAGTTACTCAGCTTTTCTGAGCTACAATTTCCACAGCTATAGAAAAGGGATATTATTATTTACCTCACAGAATTGGACTTAAATTACATAAATTATGTGGGAGCATTTGGTAAACTATGCATAGTTACAAAAACTATGAAAGGATTAGTTATTGATCAATAATTAACAGCTTCTGAAAGAGTTAGGACAGAGGTTATTATATTCTTTTTAGAAGTAAGGCAACCAAGAGTTGACAGAAAACTTCTTTAGTGCTTTATACTGAGTATACACAAACTGATCAATCAAACTTAAATACAACTTGGGTTAAAAATTGGAATGGGCACAAATTATCTTTATTGTTTGGCTGATTTTTTCCAAATTAATCCACCAACATTTTTCCAGTTTTCTTGTTCTAACTATCAAAAAGGCAACAGAAACGAGGTATTTGCTCTGCCAATCACATCCCATGTCCATATTGAACATTAATACTTGACTTGGCACTGGTTGTTGTTTGCCTTGCTGTGCCCAAGAAACCTTGGCATCAAAAGTTTCCAGACACTACTGCCAACTAATTGGAGTTGGCAAAGAAGTTGAAAAATATTTTCCAACCCTAATATAACTACTACATTGCATAAGACTTTTTTTTTCAAATTTTAGCATCTCAGAAATTGGAAAGTATCTTACAATGAAAGACACCTTACAATTAATTGCCTCTGTGTGTGTGTGCATGCACCTGTGTGTGTCTAATGCATGCACACGTGTGTTTGTACTGGTATACATAATTGTACATTTTTAAATTGATTTCTTATGTTTAAATACACATGGTAGTACAGCCTATGTTAAATATCCAAAAAAAGAAACATGAAAAGGACATGAGATCCAGCCAATACATTTTATATCCCATTAGGTAGTAAAATATGATTAAGACCATTACACATAGGTTTTTAAAATATGGAATTTAATCCTGATTTTCTCATTAACACAAAAGTCACTTCCCTTCTTTGGGCTCTCATTTCCCAGATTGTTAATGTTTCCCAGATTTTTAGTGGTTCCTAAAGTTCATTTAAAATAATCTATCTGCTTGCTTTAGGATCTCTGGGGATGCTTACTAAATATTAATATGTAGATCCTCAGGGACCATGCCAGGCTTACTGAATAATAATCCCAGGTGGGAGGTTTTGAATCTGAGTTCTAAGAATCTAGTGCTGGGATGTACTGACTTTGGAGCACTCAAGTATGTTGGAGACTATATAGATGAGCTCCAATTTGAAAACTTCCTGCCTGTGTAGTTTGAAGGATGTCTCTTTCCCTTCTCATTGCCTTTGTTTCTACATCTGTAAAATGAAGAGTTGGATTTAGTGATCTTTAAAGCCCCTTCTGGCTTAGGTATCTGAATCAGTCTGAACCAAGCATGCCTTGCGAAGACTGCTGTCTCTTTTCCATTCAAATATAAAGGGCAGGGGCTTCCCTGGTGGCGCAGTGGTTAAGAATCCACTTGCCAATGCAGGGGACATGGGTTCGAGCCCTGGTCCGGGAAGATCCCACATGCCGTGGAGCAACTAAGCCCGTGCGTCGCAACTACTGAGCCTGCGCTCTATAGCCCACAAGCCACAACTACTGAAGCCCACATGCCTAGAGCCCGTGCTCTGCAACAAGAGAAGCCACCACAATAAGCCCGCGTACCGCAACAAAGAGTAGCCCCGCTCGCCGCAACTAGAGAAAGCCCGCGCGCAGCAACGAAGACCCAACGCAGCCAAAAATAAATAAATACACAAATATAAAGGGCAAAGAGGGTACCACCTTTAGGATGACATCAAGGCTACCCCTTCTCTTCTGCATGCCTGGAAAGAGGGTGACAGTCCCAAAGCCAGGCAGAAAAAGTTGAAACTAACCTTAG
The DNA here is from genome assembly GCF_005190385.1 of Monodon monoceros. NCBI lineage: Eukaryota > Metazoa > Chordata > Mammalia > Artiodactyla > Monodontidae > Monodon > Monodon monoceros. Next base: position 124,541,878 of record NW_021703768.1, read on the forward strand.
AAGCATGCCTGCCCAAGTTTGATCCAGCCAAGACAAAAGGAAGAATGATTTTTTCCAACACTCAAGTCAATCTTTTCATGCCAAGAAGTCTCTCCATTATGAAGCATCTGATGGGAGATTACCGCTAGCAGTCTAAATTAGAGATTTGTAAAAGTTTCTCATTCTTTCAAAAATATTATTTGAGCTAAACAAAAAGCATGTTCTGAGACTTTTGGAATTCATGGTCCTACAAATTCATGGTCATTTCCCTGTAAATGTAAATGACTAATATGCTACTAACTCCAAGTAGGAACATTAAATAACATAAAATAATAATAAAATAAAAATAACTTAAAAACTACAATTTACCATCACCACCTTTCATTACAGAAATTGTAGTATAATAACAAATGCTTGAAAGTCATAATCTCAGAATAAGGATAGTCCTTTAACCTGGATAAATTTTGCTTCTAGAATCACTTACTACACTATGTTTATTTTTCTTATTTCCCCTATCAGGCTGTGTATTTGGGAACCATATACTTAAAGAGATGTTTAAATGAATATTTCTGATTGGAATTAACAAACCTCTCAAAAACAATAATTGGCAACCATTTTCTTTTACAATAATTTTGGGGATATCTAAGTTCAGTTTTATTTGTATTTTAAGATAAATGCATGGTAAATTTTAATAGTAAAACAATGCTCCATGACTAGAATATGTTTGGGGCTGTTAATTTTTCCTAATTAGCTTGAATTCACTTATAATTAATATACTGACAGAATACCTAAATACAATTTGGAGATGTTAACCAGCCTCTACGACTTAACTACAGAGGAAAACTGAAGCCTCAGAAAGAGGACCTTGCTGAGTCAAGTTTACCAACAGCAGTAAAGCTATGCAGTCTACAACTCAGGACCCCTGACTCCATACTGAGTGAGCTTCCACAGCTCCATGCTACCTATAACCAGCAACAGAAAGCCATTGTGCAGTTCATGGGAAAGTGCTTTGAGCAGTATAATTGTCTAACAAATACATGTCTTAAACAAAGAAGTAATTAAAACAATAGTTTCAAGTAAGATAACCTGTCTCCACATGTTGAAGGAATTCTGAAACTTGAAGGAAATGGAGGAAAAGAGAACAGAATTGACTGCATTGGCTCAGGTCAGAAATGTTGAGGGTGGGTATAGGTGGTAAATTTGGAATTAGTGAAGATGCTTAAGATAAAGAAATACATGAAAGACAACACTTGCAAGGGGATAGAAATGATGTTTTAATCTGAGGGTAGGCTGAGGAATCTGAAGAATGGTGCTGTTATGAAAAATGGAAAAATTAGAATGTAAAACTAGTTTGGAGGGAAAAATAAAGTTATATTTTGGTCATAAATGAATATTAAGTATGAATCAGATTGTTGATTAAAAGTGTCTTGTACATTTCTGACCAACAGACATTAGAGATTTTGCTGAAGACTCAAGAAAAAAAAGTCTAGGACTCATTAGCATCACCTGGGAAAACATGTTCTCAGAGAAAATCAAGTGTATAAAATTTTCTTGAAAATGAACATGAATACTCAGGAGGAAACTAGAAAAGACAATAAAAAGGATAGAGAAGATATAGGTGGAGAACTGGAGTACTGACATATACAGAAATCAGGAAAGAGTTTTGAAAAGATGGGAGTGGTCAAGAGTAGCACATATAAAGAAATCATGAACATTTTATAAATAGCCAATGGATGTTCCCTGAAAGATGTCATTTTTTTAGACCAGTTTTGGTAGTGTGGAAGGAGCGTGAAAACCAGGAAAGTAGAAGCCAAGTCAGGGACGGGTTAGGAAAACTGGTACAATAAAGAAAGGGATTGATTTAACCACATAAGTAGTCAAGGGAAGAAGAAATGAAGTCCTACATCCTAGGGAAGTTGTGTCTGAAATTTTTCTTTGGCTTTATTTGTAGAATTAAAATATTAAACTAAAATATCAATGATGCTGACTCTTCAGTTGATTTAGTGACCATATAAACTCACTTCACACCCAAGTTAAATGATTTTGTAGTCACTGTTAGCAAAGATGACTAATTTGGGTAACAAAAATGTCACTGCATTCCAAAATATTTAGGAAGGCACAGTTCTTTGAAGAACCATAAGAGGTCAGGCTGATACTAAACACTGGCACCCAATGCCTGGAAGTAGTATCTGAAAGCTGGACTATCTAAGGAAATAAATGGAGGCACTTGTTAAATTCAACACCAATCTAAAATTTTTAAAAAACTGTTTTAAGGGCTTCCCTGGTGGCGCAATGGTTGAGAGTCTGCCTGCCGATGCAGGGGACACGGGTTCATGCCCCGGTCCGGGAGGATCCCACAGGCCGCGGAGCGGCTGGGCCCGTGAGCCATGGCCGCTGAGCCTGCGCGTCCGGAGCCTGTGCTCCGCAACGGGAGAGGCCACAACAGTGAGAGGCCCGCGTACCGCAAAAAAAAAACAAAAAAAATTGTTTTAAGCTAAATGAAGTAGGGTAAGAAATAATGGGCTCAAAATTCTAGAACGTGATACAATTTACATTATTAGTGTTTATAATAGTAATCTTACACATGACACTTTACAAAGTGTTTTCATAGGATTTATCATTACAACAACCCTAGAAAACAGGCATTACTGGCCCCTTGTTAAAGATGAAGAAATTTAAACTCAGAACACTGAGTGCACAAAATAATGCAGCTAATAAGTGGGAGAAACAGAATTCAGACTTAGGTTAGTCTAATCCCATCTTCAGGATAATCCCCTAGAATTACAGAGTTTTAGGGCACTTGAAGTGGGGGGGGGGTAAGGGTTGTCTTTCAGCTCTCCTAGGTCTCCCAAATGCCTCATGGAGGACACTTTAAAGGAGAAAAGATAATCCTATTGTCACCCTTTGTCTAGACCTGCTTCAGCTTGGACTGAGAAGCCAATTGCTTGGATTCTGTTCAAAGGAGTCTAAAATAAAAATACAAAAGAGGAGAGAAAATCTCAGCAGAGGAATGACACGACACTCCAAAATCAGCCTACTTCTTTTTGGTTCTGAGAGATGTGGGCTCTTTCTAGTCTCAACTCTGATATTCCTCTGCCTCACTCTTTGTCTCACAAAAGGGATTTCTGGCTGGCTCTACAAAGGCATTCTTAACCTCGCCCAACCTCTGGCGCTCTCAGAGAGTGGTCCTTTTCTGCCCCCAGTCACCAAGCTAAACATTTTCACACAGTGAGTGAAGTGGATCCTCTAGACATAAAGGAGGAAGCATTTGGGCAATAGTTGTTGTTCTCCCACCCAACTGCACAACTAAGGACCCAGCTTTATTTAAGCTACTCCACCGGAAGAAGTCACAGCTAAATCTTGGGTTATCAAAGCTTGGAGCATCATTAGAGTTTATCTAGTCTGACGGTACTTAGCATGTGCTATGAGTTACAGAGCCTTTCAGAATGTGATGAGAGACATAGTTAGGGCAGGCCTACAATGAGCAGTTTCTTTTCTACACTCCTCCTCTAGGACTATTTCAAATATTCCACACTGACTTTCTACAACTCTCAGGTGACCACATCTGATCCTTATAAAAACCCTGGGAATGAGACATGGCAGCTGTGTTTTCTGGTTTGGGGGTTTTAATTTTTTGGTTAAGAAAATTGAGGCGCAGGTATTGAGTACTTTGTCCAAGATAACACAACTGGCCAATGGCAAATGGCAGAACAAGTTCTATAATATGATTCCTGAGCTTACTTCAGGGATCATGAAAGGCCACTGCAATTTACAGGTATGTAGGTTTGTATCTATGTTAAGGAGGTTTGTTCATATACCGTTTGGTTGATTAGGTTTTATTCGCTGAAATCCTTTGCTTTTCCTAGTCTCATTCCCACGGGGCAGTGGAAGCGGCAAGTGGGTTTGGGGAAGCAGCTGGGTTCTAGAAATTCTCAAAGCGAAGACCCTCCCCCAGTGCCACTCCCATATCTGCTTTCTAAAGGACAAAAGACGCTACATCACAAGATGAGAAGGCCGGCTGCCAGGGAAAGGTGGCTTAAGGAGGCGTCTCTTTCATGTAAGAGACTTTCTTTTTTTCTTTTCCTTACCTGCACTGAGAGGCCACCTCCGGTATCTTCCCCATAAGCGTCTTTGCCGTAAACATCTTTGCCCCGGGTGTTTTAGCCATGGGTAACTAATTAGCCGTAAGGCAATTTTGCCGTAAAAGATTAACAGGTTGATCGTAAAAGATTAACAGGTTGATTGTTAGGGTTGATGATTTCGGTTTCCACTGGTAGGCAGTTTGGTTTCATTTATCCATTGATTCAGTACTCCAATTTTTATATTACATAAATCTTAGCCCTCATAATAGTCTAGACGGTGAGGAGCACACTGGCAGTCTTAAAATAGTGGATGATAAAAACTACACATATGGGCTCGATAGAAAACATGGTGATAATACTTACTTGACAATATACCAGGAACAAACAACAGTGTAGAAGCTTTTACGAGGCAATTCAAAGCTTAGTTACAAATGTGCATCCTAGTATTTGGAAAACAATACCTCTGTTAATGAAGGCAGAAATTTTAGCAAAAAAGAAACAGTGCGATGCCAATGCCAAACGAGGAGACGAATCAAGCAAAAAAAGATATAATACTATGAACTAAAGACGTTGATGGCAAATGCTTAGGTACAGCCCACAAAATTAAATTAGGTATTTGTGCAATATGGCCCTGAATTTGCACACATTTTAAATGAATTCAAACATGCTGTATTTTGCAATAAAGTCTTTTTAATTTTGCTATGAAAAATAAATTTCATTATATCCTCATTAATGTCCCTCTTTTATTTTTAGTAATTTTATCTTTTAGAGCAAAATTGCCTTAGGGTCAACTAGCTATCAGTGAAAGTGTTTGTGGCAAAAATGCTTGTGGCAAAGATGCTTACAGAAAAGAAGTTTATCGTGAAAATATTTATCTAGAACCTGTAGAGACACACATATCTCTGACTTGAGATGCCCTTTTCTCAGCTTCCACATTGCCTCTATTTGTCCCACTACGGCATTTACGACACGTTGTGCTGAAATCACCTGTCCCTCTGTTTCCCTAATGCAAATAAGATGGTGAGCTTATCGAGATATTTATAACCACTTCCTCTTTGTATCACTAGCACCCAAACTGTGTTTTCAAAATACTATCAATAACTACCCATTAGCTCTTTGTGAAATAAAGGAAAATATCTATGATGATTCTGTGGTTTAAAGAATTTTCTTGACTCAAGCACACAATTGCAAATGTGTATATTAATGACATAAATACAAAATGCATTAGCTTTTGAAAAAAATATATTCTATGTTTTACAATATCCTAAAGATTTTCCAGCTTTTATTTTCTGTTTGGAGACCTAAAGAAAAGATTACTCTCCTGGAAGTGGTATGAGAGGATGGAGTGATCTTTAAGAGCACAGAAGAGAGTGGGCCTGTAGGTAGGACTGTAAGAAGCCTAGGTATCTCCTATCTGACCGTGCACTAAGAAAATCTCTGGTTAGCACCATACTACCCAATCTTAATAGTACAAGATGCCAAATTTCAACAAAAAGTGTATATTTAAGAGTCTCAGGTATCTTAAATCTGATATATGTGATAATATTTTTAAACTCAGTTGTATAGCTCTTTTGCTGGGCATTTTCTCATGCAAACCTTCAGAGGGCTTTATCAGTATATAATGGTTTGCTAATACTTTAAACAAATGGTTCCTCTTACCTCTGCCCATACAGTCCCCTAATAAGGTATTTTAATAAAGCCTACGTGGCCTGACTATAAGCATGGTCAAGGGTATACCATGACACTTGGTCTTTATTTCTCTCTATGAGGATGTGTTGGAAATCAACCATAGTATACTGTTGGAAATTCTGGGTCAGCTATGAGGAGTATGTTCAAGCACTGGTCTCAATGCTTCTGGTTGTGTGGCACTGGTAAGCCACTTAATTTCCTGAGGATCAATTATACATATTGGCTAGAGCTTCCCTGGTGGCACAGTGGTTAGGAATCCGCCTGCCAATGCAGGGGACATGGGTTCCAGCCCTGGTCCGGGAAGATCCCACATTGCCGCGGAGCAACGAAGCCCGTGCACCACAACTACTGAGCCTGTGCTCTAGAGCCCGCAAGCCACAACTGCTGAGCCCACGTGCTGCAACTACTGAGGCCTGCGCGCCTAGAGCCCTTGCTCTGCAACAAGAGAAGCCACCGCAATGAGAAGCCCGTACACCGCAACGAAGAGTAGCTCCCACTCGCTGCAACTAGAGAAAGCCCGTGTGCAGCAACGAAGACTCAATGCAGCCAAAAATAAATAATAAATAAATAATTTTTTAAAACAATTATACATATTAGCTAATATGTATAATATTGTTCAGTGTGCATCTCAGGGTTATTGTGAGACCACTGAGTTGATCGATATGAGAATAGTTTGGAGATTATGAAGCAATTAATAAACATAAGACAGTATTATTTTAATGGAACTGTGATGGGGTAAAGTACAGTCCCTCTATTCATGTTTAAATGTCACTTCATTCAACATAGCTGCCATCTGAAGAAGTTCAGTTCTACCTACTGCATATTGCCTGTACCCTGGAATAAAATGGCTCAAATATTATTTGCACGCCAGATATTGACTCAACTGACACTGAATTGAAAAGAATCTTAAAACTTCAGACTACTTCTGAGAGACCACTAGAACCAAGGGGATATATTAGCAGCATAAGCTCTATCATTCCTTCTATAGAGCACTTGATGATATTAATCAGTCATAGCGTGCGTTCTCACCAAGGTTTGATGCAACCTCAGAATCCTTCAAAACAGAGCAGTTTAGGGTAGCCATTACTCAGTTATTGTAGTAGGCACAAAAGTTCAAATTCTACAAACAGACTCTGGGACAGAGTGAATTAACATAATGACATTGGAATTTTGTTTTCAAGAGTTAATAAATGGATGTAGCAGCCACAGGGAAAACTAACAAGCTAACAGATAACATCTGGGAGCTCCTAGCAGTGATCTTTAAAGCAGTGCAGAAGGAGTGCTATTGGAGTTACATTAATACAGTTTAAAAAAAAAAATGTCATTTAAAGACCAAAATCTACTCTTAGTTGGAACAATTTAGTGTTGGAGCAGAAAGTCATACCTATAGCATTTGCCTTACTTCTTCTGTAAAAAGTAAACATCTGCCTTACATCATTATCTTACTCCTGAATACAATAATTATAGCCATGTATTTCCTATTTCTTAAAAAGTCTTAATTATGTTTAATATATTCTAGTTAGAAAAGGAAAGTGATTTCCTATTTCAGGAAACTTTACATCACAACTACATACAGTACTATAGATAATTCTAAGTTTGCTGTCCAAAACTTCTGTTCTGAGGGACAGCCCCTTAGACAGAATGCACTAAAATCAATGTCTGTGTGTTTACTTTGCTAGATTGACTGTGGTGAGTTCCAGGACCCCAAGGTCCACTGCACTCGAGAATCTAGTCCCCACTGTGGTTCTGATGGCCGGACATATGGCAATAAATGTACCTTCTGTAAGGCAATGGTGTAAGTATCATACTCACCAAAACTTCCTTGCAAACACAAACTTCCAGAATAAGACTATAACACTTTCCTTGAGATATTCTAGAAAGTTCTACTCATACCCACCCATAGAAACTGAAGAAATAAGCTGCAGGCAGATGGGTTGAAAACATATGGGTCTGTGACACAAATGAACCTATCTATGAAACAGAAATAGAATCACAGACATAGAGAATAGACTGGTGGTTGCCAAGGGGGAGGGGTGGGAGAGGTTTGGATTGGGAGTTTGGGATTAGCACATGCAAACCAGTACATATAGAATGTATAAACAACAAGTTCCTACTGTATAGCACAGGGAACTCTAGTCAATATCCTGTGATAAACCATAATTAAAAAGAATATGAAAAAGAATGCATGTATATGTATAACTGAGTCACTTTGCTGTACAGCAGTAATTAACACAACACTGTAAATCAACTATACTTCAATTAAAAAATTTAAAAATAAAGAAAACATATGGGTCAAAAACAAACCAAAAAAATTATCTAAATTATTTGAAAACATAAACAGTTAGTTTACTTTGTTATTATTAAATTTGACTCAGGAAAATTATTTTCAAAATTTATACATCTTTAAGAATTTTGACACAGTTTCTTATTTTTTCCTTTATTTCTAATTAAAATTTCAACAATTTTCATTCAGTTATGTTTGTTATTATTAATAATTTTGGAAAATATGAAAGAAATTTATAAAAGTGCAGTCAAGTTTGAAAATTCATCAAAATCAAAAACTTGTGAGAAAATTTATCAAGAAAAATATTACTTTAACCAAATTACTTTCAGACATTTTATTTTATCACAAATTATATGTTGCTAAGGCACCAAGTCCCATTCATTCTTCTCTTTTAGTCTGATGAAAAGAGCCTTTCAATAAAGAATAGAGGAGAGGATTATCCCTTATTATCCAGACATTCAAACTTTACAGATAGTATACTAGGAAGATCCTATCAAGAGCCAATATTTATTGAAGTTACATGTTTATAAGAAAGAACGGTGCTGTAGCTTTTAGCCAATTGACCGTGAGATTCCTGATTAAATATAATTTATAATTAATAAAAATTTATTCAATCAGTCAACCAATCTTTTGGTCTGATTGCTCTAAAAGCAAGGGGGTTTAACCCAGATAAAAGTTTAACCCAGATAAATGTTACCTCACTTCCTCTATTGCTGTCATCATTTTCTTGTATTAGAGTTTCTTCTATGAATGCCTTAATTTCCCTCAATTTAGCCATAAAATTCCTAAGCACAGGGATTATATAAATCCCTATCAATAATAACAGGGCTAAGCACATAGAATGATATAAATAAATATTGAATCAATGCATAGTACATGTGTGTCTATGTTTCTATATAACATATCTGAAAAATCAATACCAAAATCTACCCAGGAAAAGTGCAGTAGGGTAAGGTGCGATTTGATTTAATGGTCCCATATTGCTGAGAAGGCCTGATATATGTCTGCTATAAAATGCCAAATGCCTGAATATTTGGTTCAACTTCTTACATCTTCTATCAGGTTAAAACTATGACAGTATAGTCTCCTTGCCATTATATCTCCTGTCACTTTTACCTTTTCTAGTTGTATACATATTTATTCTCAGATAATGAACAGTTAAAACCAAAAAGTCTAAACCCTAGTAAAACTCTGAAGTTTGTTAAGATTCAGGCCTTCTGCATTAGGCAGATGTTACCTCTGAGTGCATTTAAATAACCCCTGCCTAATCACAGACATGGATACCTGTAAAGCAAATGATTACATGGACTATGACAGAGTTAAACCTTTTTCCAACCTCTGTAAGGGATACTAATGATATTGCACTGAGCATATATTTGTCTTTCTTTTTTGTAGGAAAAGTGATGGGAAGCTCAGCCTAAAGCACCATGGAAAATGCTGAATCAGAACAAGCGTTTTCTGCTGACTTGCCAGCTCCCTCATCCTTCTTTTCTTGCCTCTGCTCTTACTTTTCTCTAGTGAATCCCTTCAATTTATAAAGACACACCTTCTACTCTACCTTGAGCTTGGGGAGTTCAATATATATTTCCCTTGATTCACTCATCAATAAAGTAAATTCTGTAGAAGTACTGTTTGTGTTTTTCCTTTGTGATCAAGAAAACATACAGATACAATATGGAATATTGACCTGGCGTAAACCTGGATAAAAAGACCTGTTTTTCTGATCAAAATCAACCATGCAGTCACTGCGGGATCTTAGGAAAATCCCTTCTCCCTCTCTTATTCTTGGAATTTCAATGTGAATAATTTTTAACAAAATGACCATATGTTTATAATTATTTTACAATATCTACCATTTAAGTCTTAGATCATGAATTATAGGTTCTTTCCAATTTCAGGAAGAGTATTTTATATAAAAATAAAACATTTATCCTCTCTGGACCATAGTTTTCTTATCTCTATGGAATGATGGATTACATTACTACGTAATAGACATTACATAAAGACACGGTTTATTTGGTTTCCCAGCAACATCGAAGGGTCTAACAGAAAGAAGTGAATATATATTCAATGAATAATGAATAGATGCAAAGTTTCTAAAAGTGTGCACATTAAAGAATGTAGTTAATTGATCTTAATCATGGAATGAGAGAACTGGATGAAATGTGAGAAATCTTAAGGCCCAGAGAAAGCTTACTTATACTGCCAAAGAAAAAAGCTCCAGTTAGCAGAAAAGTCAAGGTTAAAACATAGCTCTTTGGGCTTCCCTGGTGGCGCAGTGGTTGGGAGTCCGCCGGCGATGCAGGGGGCACAGGTTCGTCATGGCCGCTGGGCCTGCGCGTCCGGAGCCTGTGCTCCGCAACGGGAGAGGCCACAGCAGTGAGAGGCCCGCGTACCAAAAAAAAAAACAAAAAAAAGCTCTTTTGATAATTAGCTCAGTCTCCACGTAGCTGGCTCAATCCTAGGTAAACAAGTTGAATATACAAATATCTCATTCTTAGCCATCCAGTTGGAAGTATTGAAAAATCTCCCTTTGAGTACTCTAATTCAGTAAAGCATGTATTTACAAATAACATCTTCCTGGATGAACTCACACGGAAGACTTCTCTAGATGCTTTTTCTAGGTGATCATCCTTCTGCCAGCAAACAGTTACTGGGTGCCTACTCTGAAGCAGGCTCTGTTCTCCGTGCTTAGAATCCAGTGATGGACAGGGGTGAAAAAGGAAAAAAAAAATCCCTATCTTAATGAAGTTTACATTCCAGGAAGGGGAAATAGACCCAAAAAACCCAATAATAATAACATAGTAATACTTAAGGCTAATTGCAATTCTAAGAAGAGTCCTAACTAGGAAGACATGGAGATGAGGGAGTTAGCCAAAAAACTTCATGTAGAACAGCAAATGAAGAAGCTAGAACACAGTCCTTAAGGCTGAAGCACACCTGATTTATTCAAGGTTCAGCAAGGAAGCCATGGTGATTGAAGAGGAGTGAGTGTGTGGGCAAATTACAGGTGATAAGGTCAGAGAGGCATGAGCCAAATCATGAAAGATTTTGTAGTCATTGTTAAGATTTTTTCTTTTATTCTTATGTATAAAAGTGTGTTAACTATAGATATTAAGATCATGTTTCTGTTTGTAAAATCTCAATTATATTTTATGCACATAGATGTTACCCTTTATGTATATAATGGAAGAGGGCCTAACCAAACTGGGGGATGCATTTGATATTTAGGTAAAGAGCCTGGGAGTGGATTAGGTTGTGCTAGGGAAAATAACTTCTCCTCTGTCAAGTGTGGCATTTGCACTCTTCCATGCTTAAAGGTTGTTCCCCTTGCTGAAGAAAAATAACCACATAATACATAATTAGGATAAGGTGATTCTTAAGAGGGTGGATCTTTGAATTGTACTGACCAGAATGTGAGTCATGACTCTGACATAAGGTATGTGTCTTTGAACACGTCATCTGACTTCTTTGTATTGTGATTTACTCACCTGTAAAATGGGGATACTAGTCTTTACCTCCTAAATGTACTGTGAAAATTAAGAAAATGATGCATGTAAGCACTTAGTCTCTGATATGCAACAAGAGCTCAAACATCAGTAACTTTTATTATTATATTCTGTCCTCAATTTCAGCATTACATTGTCTTTATAAAGCACTGGTCAGGACATCTTTGCTCTTTTTCTCAGTATTTACATAGTTTTTAAAATGTCTATCTTCTGTTCATTTAACATTTTTGAAAATTCACGAGGTGGTTTTTTCTGTCAATTTTATCTGTGTACTAAATTCCCCGCTCATTAGAGAAATTAAGCCCTTTTCTCTTTAGTTTCTACTCCCTGAAGTTATTTAGCTACTCGAACATCAACATGTAGAGTGCTGTGTGTATTTTGATAACTGAATCACTTCACATTTTTGGAAGTACTACCTCTCTACGTGGCTCACTCCTCCTTTCTCCTATTGGAACTTTCACCTCCAGCCAGGCCAGATTCCTGTCAGCTGTCCACACAAAAATTACATTTCTACCACTTTGCCCTCTCCTGCCTGAAATGCCTCTTGTGCCACCTTCTGTCACTCTGCCTGCCTTTCTCCCTCATACAAATCTCATATCTACATCTTAAGACTACTATTTATTTGCAGGCTTATTTCCAGTGCCATAATTGAGTAAGTGAGCAAAATACTATCTCTTGTCTCGTTCTGAGCTAGTCTTTGGGTATGAAAGGGAAGCATATAAAAAGCAAACCACAGAAGACCAGCAATCATATGCTTCTTAGAAAGAAGAAGCAACTCATATATAAAAATCAACACTCAAAATACAGGAGTTTGGGTTCAAGGATGTATACATTTGTCAAACCTCGGTGAATGTACACTAAAGATTTATGCATATCATAGTTTGTGAATTTTACATCAAAAGAAAAGGGTGTAAAAATGTAGTGTAGTCTTAGCTATAACATGCATAGTGAAGTTTTCAGAGGGAAGGGCATTGATAATCTGCAATTTACTTTGAATTGCATCAAAGATGGATTAATGAATAAATGGATCAATATGGGATGAAACAAGTGTAGTAAAATACTAATGGTTCAATCTAGAAGGTGGGTTTATAGGGAATCAGTGTAAGATTATTTTAACATTGTTGTATGTTTAAAACTTTTCCTTACAAGTGTTTTTTTGTTTTTGTGGTACACGGGCCTCTCACTGTTGTGGCCTCTCCCGTTGCAGAGCACAGGCTCCGGACGCGCAGGCTCAGTGGCCATGGCTCATGGGCCTAGCTGCTCCTCGGCATGTGGGATCTTCCCGGACCGGGGCACGAACCCGTGTCCCCTGCATCGGCAGGCGGTCTCTCAACCACTGCGCCACCAGGGAAGCCCACAAGTGTTTTTTTTTAATGATTTTTTAAAACACACAAACTCTGCCAACAGGAGCAGATACTGATAATTCTGTTTATGTTCCTCATTGTTGTGATATCCAGGAAGGATCACGATGTTTCAAGTATAGTTTGTACTCTTCAAAGCATAAAAAAGACCAATTTATTTGATCTGAACACCCATATCTATCATTATACCTTCAGATGACAATGGGAACATCGTCAAAACTGGGTCATAATAAACTTATAACCACTAACTATCCTCAGGCATGTTTTTTTTTTTTTTTTTTCCCCACACCAACTGTTGCCAAGTCACGTCCTTCTCAGCTCTTCTCCATTTACTGGTTTTTTGAAGTGAAATTCCTTGCAAATATGAAATGGTGTGTCAGTGATTAGGCTTAAGTGAAGGGGGCTTGTCTGGGGTTTTTTCTGTGCCAATGTAAAGGTTTCTTGAAGTGAAAACCCACAAACTCACACACACACACACTCTAAAATGAAAAGGGGAACAAGAGGGGGGAAAAAGGCCAGAGAAAATAGTAACTAAGATAAAGACTGAAATAATTCACCACTAATAAGGTTAACCAACTATATACTATTTCCCATGGTCACTGTGATAAGCCCACAAACATTATCACATTAAAATTCAACAATAGTTGTGAAGTTACAGTCCCATTTTATAAAAGAGAAGCCTGAGGTAGAGAGATATAAATGATTTGCCCATTATCCTATAGTCAGTGTGTTTCAGAATCTGGATTTACTCAACATGGTTATGCCAACCCCATGTTCCTAAACTACCTTTCACATAATCATAGTAATTTGAGTGACTTGGATATAAGTGTTAAATTGGAGGGATTATATCGTATATATTTGGAGACATCAGAAATGGAAGTAGTCGTAATTCAACAAAGGCTTAAGCAAATGTGTAAAGAGGGTGGCATACATCTTCCATAATTCCTAATATGTGAACAATTATGTTAATTTTGTGATGGGCCTACAGCTCTAGCCTGAGAAGGCCTGGTTCAAAAGGGCTACTAACCCTAAAATAGGCATTTAGTGAAATGTTCCCTGTCTCTCTCAAACTTTCCTTTCTTCTTTCCCAGTGCTGGTATTTGTGACTTTACAGAATTTTGGCTCATTACAGTTCTGCAGTTTGACTTAAAGGAAAATAAGCTGAACAGATTTTTCCTTCTTTAGTTTGAAAAGATTTAGACCTAAACTAACAAAAAAATGTGTCCTTGTAGGCCAAGTTTACCTCACTACAGCTACCCTTTAGATTTGATAAGATGTGTATACTAAAGGAATGAACATAAGAAAGCACAATTCCATAAGTTTTGGTATACTGTGTTCCCAGTTTCATTTGTCTCAAGTTTTCCCCCCTTTTGATTTCTCCTTTGACCCATTGGTTTTTGGGGAATGTGTTGTTTAATTTCCACATATTTGTGAGTTTTCCAGTTTTCCTCCTATTGATTTCCAGTTCAGTAGTATTGTGATTGGAAAAGATATTTGATATGATTTCAATTTTTGTAAGTTTGTTAAGACTTTCTGTGTGGCCTAACATATGATCTATGCTGGAGAATGTTCTTGGTACACTTGAGAAGAATGTATATTCTGCTGTTGTTGGATGGAATGTTCTGTTTCATCTGGTCCATCTCATAGGTCCATCTGGTGTACACTGTAGTTCAAATCAAATGTTTCTTATTGATTTTCTGTCTGGATGATATTTTGTTTAAAGTAGGATACTGAAGTCCTCTACTATTATTATACTGCTCTCTATTTCTCCTTACAGTTCTGCTAAAATTTGCTTTATATATTTAGATGCTCCAATGTTGGGTGCATATATATTTACAATTGTTATATCCTCTTGATGACTTGACCCCTTTATCATTAAATAATGACCTTCTTTATCTCTTGTTAAAATCTTAAAGAAAGATATTGAAGAAGACACAAATAAGTGGAAATCCTGTGTTCATGGACTGGAAGAATTAATATTGTTAAAATGTCCATACTACACAAACTATTCTACAGATTCAATGCGCTCTATAAAAATTCCAATGGCATTTTTTACAGAAATAGAAAAATTAATTCTAAAATTCATATGGAACCACAAAAGACCCTGAAGGGTTAGAGCAATATTGAGAAAGAACAAAGCTATAGACACCACACTACCAGATTTCAAATTTTATTATAAAGCTATAGTAATCAAAGTGGTATGGTACTGGAATAAAAATGGACACATATAGACCAATGAAACAGAACAGAGAACCCAGAAATAAACTCACATGTATATGATCAACTAATCTTCAACAAAGGCACCAAGAATACACAATGGTAAAGGATAGTCTCTTCAATAAATGGCATTGGGAAAACTGGATATCCACATGCAAAAGAATGAAACTGGACACTCATCTAATACCATATACAAAAATCAAGTTAACATGGATTAAAGACTTAAAAACAGTACCCAAAGTTTTAAAACTCCTAAAACAAAAATAGAGAAAAATCTCCTTGACGTTGGCCTTGACAATGATATTTTGGATATGACACCAAAAGCACAGGCAGCAAAAGCAAAACTAAACAAGTAGGACTACATCACGTAAAAAAAAAAAAAAAAAGTTAACAAAAGTGAAAAGGTAGGAATATTACTCAGCCATAAAAAGAAACGAAATTGAGATATTTGTAGTGAGGTGGATGGACCTAGAGTCTGTCATACAGAGTGAAGTAAGTCAGAAAGAGAAAAACAAATACCGTATACTAACACATATATATGGAATCTAAGGAAAAAAAAAAAAAAGGTCAAGAAGAACCTAGGGGTAAGACGGGAGTAAAGACACAGACCTACTAGAGAATGGACTTGAGGATATGGGGAGGGGGAAGGGTAAGCTGTGACAAAGTGAGAGAGTGGCATGGACATATATACACTACCAAATGTAAAATAGATAGCTAGTGGGAAGCAGCCGCATAGCACAGGGAGATCAGCTCGGTGGTTTGTGACCACCTAGAGGGGTGGGATAGGGAGGGTGTGAGGGAGGCAGATGCAAGAGGGAAGAGATATGGGAACATATGTATCTGTATAACTGATTCACTTTGTTATAAAGCAGAAACTAACACACCATTGTAAAGCAATTATACTCCAATAAAGATGTTAAGAAAAAAAGTGAAAAGGTAATCTATAGAATGGTAGAAAATATTTGTAACCATATATCTGATAAGAGGTTAATATCTAAAATATATGAGGAGGGCTTCCATGGTAGCACAGTGGTTAAGAATCCACCTGCCAATGCAGGGGACACGGATTCGAGCCCTGGTCCAGGAAGATCCCACATGCCACGGAGCAACTAAGCCCATGAGCCACAACTACTGAGCCTGTACTCTAGAGCCCATGAACCACAACTAATGAAGCCCGTGTGCCACAACTAATGAAGCCCGTGTGCCACAACTACTGAGGCCTGCGCACCTAGAGCCCTTGCTCTGCAACAAGAGAAGCCACCGCAATGAGAAGGCTGTGCACCGCAACGAAGAGTAGCCTCCACTCACCGCAACTAGAGAAAGCCCACACACAGAAACGAACACCCAATGCAGCCAAAAATAAATAAATAAATTTATTTTTAAAAATTAAAAAAATAATAAAATATATAAGGAACTCATATAACTAAAAAGAAAATCTGATTAAATAATGGGTAGATGAACTGAACAGACATTTCTCCAAAGAAGACATACAAATGGCCAGCAGGTACATGAAAAGTGCTCAACATCACTAACCATCTTAAAAAATGAAAATTAAAACCACAGTGAGCTATCACCTCACACGGTTAGGATGGCCATTATGAAAAATTCAAAAGGGAACAACACTCTGACATAAATCACAGCAATATCTTTTTTGATCCATCTCCTTCAGTAATGGAAATAAAAACAAACAAAGGGGACCTAATCTTTTGCACAGCAAAGGAAACCATAAGCAAAACAAAAAGACAACCCACAGAATAGGAGAAAATATTTGCAAATGATGCGACCAACAAGGATTAATCTCCAAAATTTAGAAACAGCTCATGTAGCTCAATATATATATATATATATAAAAATAAGCCAATCAAAAAATGGGCAGAAGACCTAAATAGACATTTCTTCAAAGAAGACATACAGATAGCCAAGAGGCACAAGAAAACATGCTCAATATTGCTAATTATTAGAGAAATGCAAATCACAATAACCAAAACATGAAACAACCTAAATGTTCATTGACAGATGAATGGATAAAGATGTGGTACATATATACAGTGGAGTACTACCCAGCCATTAAAAAGAATGAAATAATGCCATTTTCAGCAACATGGATGGACCTGGAGATTATCATACTAAGTGAAGTAAATCAGAAAGAGAAAGACAAATATCATATGATATCACTTATATGCAGTATCTAAAAACAAAAATGATACAGATGAACTTATTTACAAAACGGAAAGAGACTCACAGCTTTAAAAAACAAACTTAAGGTTACCAAAGGGGAAAGGTGAGGGGGAGGGATAAATTGAGAGTTTGGGATTGACATATGCATACTACTATATTTAAAATAGATAACCAACAAGGACCTACTGTGTAGTACAGGGAACTCTGCTCAATATTCTGTAATAACCTAAATGGAAAAAGAATCTGAAAAAGAATAGATACATGTATATGTATAACTGAATCACTTTGCTGTACATCTGAAACTAGCACAACGTTGTAAATCAACTATAGTCCAATATAAAATAAAAAGTTTTCTTAAAAAAAGGGAACAAGTGTTGGCAAAAAGGGAAACTCTTGTACACCGTTGGTGAGATTATAAATTGGTACAGTCATTATGGAAAACAGCAAGGAAATTCCTCAAAAAATTAAAAATAGAACTACCGCGTGGTTCAGCCACCCCACTTCTGGGTATATATCCTAAGGAGATGAATTTGGATCTCAAGAGATATCTGTGTTCCCATGTTCACTGCAGTATTATTCAGAATAGCCAAGATATGGAAACAACTTAAGTGGACAGATAAATAGATAAATAAATTTTGGTATATATTGTTAAAAGATAAACTGAGGCACATTAAAATTTACAAGAGTTTATTTGGGCAAACATCCATTCAAATCAGCCAGTGCCAAACTGAAAGTGGTTAGGAGTGCTCTGCTGACAAGCTAGGGGAAAGGCTTTAAAGAGAAGATGTGGAAGTAAAGCAAAGAATTACTTGATTAGCTGTAGCTTAAGTGGTTGTCTTATTTGGGAAAGCCCAGTTGGTGGCTAGCAATTAGCTGTTCTTAAGTTTTGTTTTCTTGGATTCAAGTGCACTGACTCTAGCTTAGTTTGGGTTTGCTTACTACATAGCTACTAAGTCACTAGAGCCTCCTCAGTCTAATGGCCTCCTTGTTTAATTACTTTAACAATATATACAATTGAATGTTATTCAACCAAAAAAATAAAGAAGAAAATCCTGCCATTTGTGACAAGAAGAATGAACCTATAGAACATTATGCTAACTGTATTAGCCAGACACAGAAAGATAAATATTGCATGATCTCATTTACACATGTGGAATCTAAAAAGGTCAAATTAACAGAACTAGAGAGAATGGTTGTTGCCTAGGGTTGGGTGGGTGGAGAAAGGGTACAAACTTTCAATTATAAGGTAAATCAGTGGTGGAGCTCTATTGTACGGTATGGTGACTAAAGTTAACAATCCAGTATTGAAAAAGTATGTAAGATCATCTCCTGAGAAAGGGAAGCAGTAGTGGGAGAAGGGAACCACGCAATTGTCAGGTCGAGCAACAATGGCAGTTACCTTATTTTATTTTTCATAGGAATAATTTGACTTAATAAATACCATCATCAAGTTGCCATTACACAGAAAACTATTTGCTCATCCAATAAAATCTCACTCATTTTGTGGTAATAATCTTGTTAGATGTGCAATGCTTTGGAAACTTTTATGGACAGTTTAAGCAGACATCATTAAATACTTTCTTCTGAGCCTATAAAGAGGCACTGAGTCCCTCCTACAGATGTCATAACTATAGGTTAATTTCTGGGACTTACTGAAAACCTTCATACTCTTTTATGTAAGTGAAACCGGCAGAATCTCATAAACATATCACCGGGTACCATTTCATTTCTAACGTTCTCAGGAACGCAAGCTTTTTGTTCCCTAGATCCTAGATTCTAGATCCTAGAATCTGGGAAGAAACTTGCATCTACCTGCTAATAAGTTCTTTACACGCCTGGTTTGAAGGAAACTGTTGAACCATGCTGCCTAGGTGAGAAGTGCAATACTGCAGAAACACACTACAAGGGAAGCCCTGTTTGATAGAAATGTGTAGGCCAGTAGACAAAGTAAAACAAAAAGATGACAAAAGGGAAGAATCATTCTTTTTCAAGAATTTCCGTCTTTGCCCCTCTAGCTCAAAGGTTATCTCTTCACTGGGGGCCTTGACCACCTTAGTCCTCACTATCAACCCTATCTGTATTAGCAATCACTCTGTCCGTGCTCTTGGTGCATCTGTTCTATAAGAAGTTTGTCAGCCTATTTTCTGGAAAAATATCCATCATATAAAGAGATCCAGCAATAACACAAATGATGTAATTGATAGATGAGATTATTAAATTAGTTATCCCTCATGTTCTAGAAGGTAAAGATAGAGCATGTTAATAGATGGAAGATATACATGGATATATAAAGAACCAGAGTGTATTGAGAAAAGCAAAATGAAAATACACCATGTGATATTAACAGTAGGTTAGCTATTTCAGAAGAAAAGATTAGTAAACTTGATACAGCATTGGAATGAACAAAAATAAAATACAGAGGGGAAAAAACAGAAAAAAGGTATTGAAGAGAGCATTAGTAAGTTGTGGGACAACTTCATGCAGCTTGGGAAAGGGTGATGAGGGAATAAAAATATGTATTTGAAGAAATAATAGTTACACAATTTCTAAATTTGATGAACACAAGAAACCCATAGATCCAGGCATCTTAATGGACCCCAAGTACAAGAAATACGACAATCCTTAGCATAGCCTGTGAAATCTATTATCTTAAGACCTGCATTTGAGTCTAACCATTACTTTCATTTCTAAACATATACGTTAGCTCTTATTTTTTTTCCATATTATGCCTTATTCTTGAAATACTGGTTATCACTCTATGTGTCTCCGACTTTCTAATAACTCTGAGGGCCAAATCCTCTGTGAAGTCTGGCTGTGACCACCTCCTCTCTGCCATACCTTCATCCTACTCAAATGAATGTGCTCTCTTCCGTGCGCCCCTACTCATTTGTATGTAACTTTAATCAGATTGTTTTCTTCTCCTTTAGCCTGTGAGCTTCTCTTACTCATCTTTAAATTTCCAGAATCAAATAAAGTACCTGGAATCAGTAGGTTCCACCCAGCAACTATTTGAGAAAAGAATAAAGAATGTAAGCTGTATGAATCTGTCTTTATTTCATTGTCAGCATTTAGTAATACTTGAAGTGGTGTTCAATTATTATTTTAGAGTGAAGGAAGGAATTTTTATTAGTTAGCATTTGAAAAATCAGAAGGATGTCTACATACTTCTATGCACAAGACATTGTCTGTGCATGGAGACACAGGAGTGGAAAAAGATCCATGAGCTTATATCCTAATGTGTATGTGCCTACATTTGTCTATATGATTGTATTTATTTGGTAGTGGGAAAATATACAAGTAAATAAGTAAGAAAGACAATTTTTGATGTTGAAAAGCATTATGGAAGCAATAAAGCACATTGATCTGAGGTGGGGTGGAGGTATTTTGAATTGACAGGGAAATCTTCACTGAGCAGGTAGTATTTGAACTGATTTTTCTAGAAAAAATAGAAACTAGCTATTCAAGTTTCTTGGCCAGGAATTTCCCAGGCAGAGGAAACAATAAGAGCAAGAGCCATAAGGTGAAAAGTACCTGGTGTATTTGAGAGAAAGAAGTGTGGATGGAATTTATGCCCAATGACTAAAATCCATCTGTGAAATACTTGTTAAAATAAAAATGCCAAATAGGAACCATCATGCACGTGTTGCCTAAAAGCAAGGGGTTGAAGAAAATAGCCCTCTAATTCACATTCATGGGGAATATCAAGGGTTTTAAATTTAAAGACCATTAGGAGTATGCTCTCTGTCATTCTAATAAATTCCTTGACCTTGAAATCCCTCACGTTTTAATTTTTCTAGTAGTTGTGACAACAAACTTTATTAATATTGTGCACAAATTGTACAGACTGGTCCCAAGGCTCTGATGGGGGCAGATTCAAATATGCAAATTGTTAGAAAATTACTTGATCACAATTATTGCCGAATGCTGGTGAAAGCAAGTTCTGAGTGTATTACATACAATTCACTTCATTCTGCCTAAACAACATTTTGGACGATTGTTCCTCACTATTTGAAAATGGCATGAAATAAGCTTCTTTGGTTTCTGGTGTCTCTAATAGCTGGGGAAATAGATTACACAATCAGGGTGGAGAATCCAGCTGGCTGCCAAATGTATAGGTACTTAGAAGCATGCATATAGATCTACTTATAAATACAGCCTGTAGAACATCCACAGTGGTGAACTCTATTGACACATTCCTTGCAGACCCAGCGGATATCATTGACCATGAAGTCATCAGTCACCCTTCTGCTTTTGGTCAGTGTGACCTATTTGTTCATCTTTGCTGGGGAGTACTATATATATACAAAATGGAATTCTGGACCAGACTGGTCATTGTCAGCAGTCATGATGTGATGTTATTGTTTATGATGATGGTGATAAGGATGGTTAATGATGGTGACTGCCCATCACACTATAATTTTAGAGGAAACTTTTACTTACAGAATTAGCAGCTTTAATTACCACTATAATACTATGCAAGAGATAGTGTCACCTAATTGCAAAAACAATGTTATACCTCATAGGATGAGATGGTCTGTCCTAGGCCAAATGGGCCCCAAATGTCTAATCTATAAGTTCCAGGACAATTGTGTTGCCCTCAGCAAACCACAATTAAGAGCATAAGGTTACAAATAAGCTTCATTTTTCAAGGTAACAACTTATATTGAAATTAGAAATTCTCATATAAAGTCCCCTTCAAGAAATTCTTATCTAAAGAGCTTCAACTACCAGAATGTTCCTGAGATGCTTCCATTTTACTGAAAGCTGAGGCATTCTTAGTTACCCTGTAGGTAAGCAAAGTAAAAGATAATTAGAGACAGAGAGAGAGATACAGAGACAGAGAAAGAGAGAGAGCACGCGAGTGAAAGAGCCCAGGACTAGGATCCTAATATCTGGCCTCTAACCTTCATCATACTACCATCTTTTTCTTTAATATTGAACAACTTACTCCCTTTCTCTGGCTACTCTTCATCATATTAAAATAGAGTGTGAACCTCATTTGCTCTGAGACTTCAATAAAAGTTTATGGTTAAGTACATTGGCTTTAGAATCTAAGACCTGAGTTTGATTCCTG
Organism: Monodon monoceros; assembly: GCF_005190385.1. Taxonomy (NCBI): domain Eukaryota; kingdom Metazoa; phylum Chordata; class Mammalia; order Artiodactyla; family Monodontidae; genus Monodon; species Monodon monoceros. Next base: position 124,564,251 of record NW_021703768.1, read on the forward strand.
GCTCTATCATTTACAAGGTGCATGTTCTTAGACAAGTTATTTGCCCCAGATTTCAGTTTCCTTATCTTTAAAATAGAATTATTAGTATGACTTAATGTATGTAAGATTTAATTCAGTGCTTGAGATATAGAAATCCCTCAGTATATGGTAGATATTGAGAATGGTGGTAAATTATACGATTGTTTTTCAGTGCTTTCCAAATTATTTTGTATTTTTTTTTTATTATATAAGCACTTTGTTGCCCAATTGTCTTGATTATCCTTTAATCAAATGGCTTCTAGATTTTGGAATTTTCAACTTCTTTCTGGTTAAATATATGCCTCTTTGGCACCTATTTTTGCCTTCCTTTCTTAAGATATAGCCTAGTTTTAAGGTAAACGTTAAAGTGAACATGATTATATAAAAGCCACATAAATCATCAATAGCAAATGTAGTGAAAAGAGCTTTGTACTGGTCATTTTTAACCTGGCCTCTAGCTCAGCTGTGTAGTTAACAAGCTGTGTGTCCTGGAGCAGTTTTCTTCCTTTCTCTGGGCCTCAGTTCTTCATCCATAAAACAAGACAGTTGTAATTGATGGTCTCTGAGGATAATTTTAACTCTAAGATTCTGATTCTTGAATCTTCCTGAGCTGTGGTGATTTATCATTGTTCTCTCCTTGCAGAGGCTGTGAGCCAAGGAGGCTCTGGGGTATGTGTTTCTCACTCTCGTGGGCCCTTTTCTATTACAACAAGAGGTTGTCTTACAGCAAAGGTGATCTTGAGTTGGGAAGTACTGTGACTATTTTATTAAGGTCTTCTGAGTTCATTTGGTTGGTCTGGTGAGAAGGTGGAATGACAGCATAACATGCTTATTTAGACAAAATGTCATTATTAGTGCAGATGCCTTTTCCTTAACAGTAGAAAAGGACTTGAAGATTACCTCCCATTTTCTTTAAATTAGTCAGATGTCACATTTCCATAGAAAGAGTACATATACAGTTAAAGCCATTAAAACAGCACATTGCTTATAAAAATATGGGATGAATATCTTTTATTTTCTAAATAAGGATAATTTTGAGAGTGAAAGTAGTTTTTACATAGTATTTTCAAGAAGACTATCGTCAACTGAGACTATCCAGGCAACTCAGAGCATACGGTTACTCTAGATCTGAGTGCCTTGCTCATAAAAGTCTTTACGAACACTTCACAAAATGCATTCCTCTTCCCTACACATACATATCAGACCTACTGATTGAACCAGAATGTCTAGGGATGTCGAGGCCTAGGATCTACATTTTAAGAAGCCCCCCGACATTAAAATTGGAGAATCACAGCTCTAAATTTTACTAAACACACTTGGGTATAGAGAGAGAGTACTTGCCAGACTCACAGACACTGAATCTTTGGTAGCTTGTTTGGCAATTAGTAATCACAGAATCTACATTCTTGAGAGAGTAATTTGTAATAACAGGGTCTACAATCATAAAAAATAGTTGTATACCTTAAAAAATTTTTAAATGTAGTCAGTATAGTTTTCTTTTTGAAATACGGGTTTTGAGAAAGAGAATATTCAAGTTTACATTCGAGCCTTGTTACTCAGTAAATGTTTGATTTTTGGTAACTTACTTCATCTTTCTGTGCCTCACTTTCTTTATCAATAAAATTCAGCTAATAATAGTACTTAATTCAATATTACATGAGTTAAGTGCATACTAAATGCTAAATAAAAATGAACAATTATTAAATCTTTATTTTAATGATTTAATCTTAATAACTGTTACATTTATTTCACTTTTCTAATTGAAGATTAAATATTTTAAACAAAATATTTATAAAGAGATATAAAGAGAAACAACTCTAGTACTTTAAAAAAGTTAAAGTTAATTCATTCAACAAACATCCTCCACACTAATACCAAAGAATGCTCTAACATTTTAACTTTATTCATATGACTCTCTTACTTCAAAGTCATAATGTTCATCTGCCAAGAAGATAATATCCAAATTCTTTAGCTGGCTTTCAAGTCCCTTATCAATCTGTTGACAATCTCCTTGTTCAGCCTCATTCATTCTCTATCCACCTATGACCCAATGCTTTGACCACACTAAACGGCCCTACTGTTTCTAGCATACCAGGACCCTCATATGCCTTGGCTAAGGCTGCTCTTTCATTCTGAAAGACAATTACCAGTTACACCATCGTTAAAAGTGTGCTCATTCTCTCATTTAGAAGGACCCTTAAATCTACCCTCATGTACCCTACATCTATGGAAATCTCCTAAGAGCAAAATCACTTCTACTCTGTCATCCCTATGAATGATTTATTACTTTCTCATCTGCATTTCTATTGGATTTTATTAATATACTTAATTCAACATTTATATTATGCTACCCTTCACGGATAGTCTTCTCTCTTAGAATGTGAGCTCCTTAAGGTCAGAGAAAGTGTTTTCTCTTGTGTGGATCCTAGGTCTTTAAACATGGAAAAAATTCAATAAATACCTCACCTAATGAATGGATAGGTGGATGAATGGATAAATGAATGGACTGGTAGATGGACAGATGAATTTATGAATGAGTGAAAGATTCAGCAAATGTTAGAGAATATACAAGATAACTATCAGATGTGAAATACAGTATTTCTATTTTCTGAAAACTAGCCACCTACAAGAATTTTGAGATAAGTTTTTGTGATCCATACATCTTACCAAAAAATTTAGTTTAAGATGGAAAGGTCTAAACTGACTTTTTATATTTTAAGTTTTTAAAAAATCTTTTCATTTTGAAATAATTTAACTTTATACAGGTAGTAAAAATAGTCCAAAGAAATACTATATGTCTTTCATGCAGCTCCCTCAAGTGTTAATATTTTATATAACTTTGGTACAATAATCAAAATCAGGAAATTAACATTTATACATAACTGTTAACTAATTTATCATCTTGTTCAAATTTCACCAGCTGTCCCAAAAATATCATTCTCTTGGTGTAGGATTTAATCTGAGATTACATGTAGTTGTTTTGTCTGTTCAGTCTCTCCGACTCTTTCTAAGCAACAGTTGCTTTCTTGAGGCAAAATTCAGTTGTAAGATTTTAATTAGAAATTTGACAAAACTACAATGGAATTTCAAGTTACTGGCACAATGTAGGTATTCAATGTTTGTCGAATAAAAAGTAAAGAAATAAAATTGATTTCTTTATGGAAGCATACAAAAGGGAATTAAAAAGGAAACTAAGCAACAAAAAGGGAGAAAATAAAACTTTGAAAATTAAATCATGCTAAATAAGAGAGAACATAAAAGAGAATGTATTGTCTTTAGAAATTAACGTCTGGGGGGGCGAAGTCAAGATGGCATACTAGGAGGATGCGGAATTCATGTCTCGTCACAACTAGGGCACCTACCAGGCACCGGTGGGGGGCCACGGACACCTAAGGGGATGGGAGGAAACCCCAGGGACTGGTAAGACATGGGGTGTGAGGGGAGTGAAGGGGGAGAAGAAGTGGAGGCAGGATGGGACTGGCCTCCTGAGGGGTGGCTGGGGCAGGGGAAGATATCCCATACCCAAAGGGGTAAATTGGGGAACCATTAGGAGGGCAGAGGAACAAAAGGGAGCATGAGCAGTTTTCTCCTGCCCACTCGGGCCCCCGGAAACTGCTGAGATCTCAGGCCTGATCCTCTGCCCACCTAGGTCCCCTCCAGCTGGGTGGATCCTGAGGAAGTGGGAAGGAGGGAAGGGGGAGCGAAAGTAAAGGCTGGACCTCCAGGACCAGCACCCCTGAGGGGTGGCTGGGGGAGGGGAGGAGTTCCTACACCCAGAGAGATCCACCCACAGTTAGGGGTCCAGCAGCGATGGGGGAGACCCTGGGGGAAATGGTGGGGGAGGGGTGCAAAGGAATGGAAGGGAATGGGGTCAGTGCTTTCTCTCTCCACTTAGGCACCGAGGAGCCTGTTGCATTCCTGGTCCTAATCCTCTGCCCTGAGAGCCTCCCTCCTGCCATGCAGAATCCAAACCCCACCCCTAACCCCCACCCAGGGCCCTACCTCTACACTCGGAGACCCCCTCCAACACACTGGCCTAAACCACACCCACACAGCCTCACTCAAGGTCCTACCTCCAAACTCTGGAAACACACACTCCAGAGGCCCTCATTTCCATGTACTGCCTCTCCCCTTCCACGCAGGTCCTAAGCAGAGGCCCCATCCCACCCTTGAACATGGCCCCGCCTAGGCCCCTCCCCATGCTCAAACATCTCCACACCCACCAGGTCCTGCCCCACACTGAACCCTGCCTCTGCCTAAGTACCACCCCTGCTTAAACTCCACCCCCATAAACAAGGCTTTTTTTTTTTTTCTTTTTTCCTCTTCTACAGAGGGGTTCTGTTTTACCTTGTTGATTCACTGTTACTGATTCTTTTATATTTTTATTTTTCCTAATTAAATCTTTTATTTTTCTAATTTTTATTCTTTATACTTTCTTTTGTTCTCTTTTGGCTTATTCCCCCACACTGTTTTTTTTGTTGTTTGTTTTGTTTTTTCTTTTGTGGTTTTATTTTACCTTGTGGCAGTTGTTTCAATTATAGTTCTATTTTTCCTAATATAATTTTTATCTTTCTAATTCTATTTTGTTTTTTATTCTTTGATATTATACTGCTCTTTTTTCCTTTCTTTCTTCCTTTTTTTTTTTTAACCTTGCCACACGGCTTGTGGGATGTTGGTTCCCAGGCCAGAGGCTGGGCCCAAGCTCTTGTGGTGGGAGCTCCAAGTCCAAACCCCTGGACTAACAGAGAATCTCAGACCCCAAGGAATATCAATCAGAGTGAGGACCCCCAGAGGTCCTCATCTCAGCACCAAGACCTAGTTCTATCCAACTGCCTGCAAACTCCAGTACTGGATCTCGGGCCGAACAAGCAGTAAGACAGGAATACAGCACCACCCATCAAAAAAAAAAAAAAAAAAAAAAAAAGAAATGACAAAAAATATGTTATAGACAAAGGAGCAAGGTAAAAACTTACAAAACCAAATAAATGAAGACGAAATAGGCAGTCTACCTGAAAAAATTTGAGTAATTAAAGATGATCCAAAATCTCAGAAACAGAATGGAGAAAATACAAGAAACAATTAACAAGGATCTAGAAGAAGTAAAGAGAAAACAAACAATGATGAACAACACAATTACTGAAATTAAACATATTCTAGAAGGAATCAATAACAGAATAGCTGATGCAGAAGAACAGATAAGTGAGCTGGAAGATAAAATAGTGGAAATGACTACCACACAGCAGAATAAAGAAAAAAGAATGAAAAGAATTGAGGACAGTCGCAGAAACCTCTGGGACAACATTAAATGCACCAACATTCAAATTATAGGGGTCCCAGAGGAAGAAGAGAAAAAGAAAGGGTCTGAGAAAATATTTGAAGAGTTTATACTTGAAGACTTCCCTAACATGGGAAAGGAAATAATCAGTCAATCCAGGAAGCACAGAGAGTCCCATACAGGATAAATCCAAGGAGAAACACACCAAGAAACATATTAAGCAAACTATCAAAATTTAAATACAAAAAAAAATATTAAAAGCAGCAAGAGAAAAGCAACAAATCACATACAAGAGAATCCCCATAAAATTAACAGCTGATCTTTCAGCAGAAACTCTGCAAGCCAGAAGGGATGGGCAGGACATATTTAAAGTGATGAAAGGGAAAAACCTACAACCAAGATTACTCTACCCAGCAAGGATCTCATTCAGATTCGATGAAGAAATTAAAACCTTTACAGACAAGCAAAAGCTAAGAGAATTCAGCACCACCAAACCAGCTTTACAACAAATGCTAAAGGGACTTCTCTAGGCAGGAAACACAAGAGAAGGAAAAGACCTACAATAACAAACCCAAAACAATTAAGAAAATGGTAATAGGAATATACATATCGATAACTACCTTAAATGTAAATGGATGAAATGCTCCAACCAAAAGACATAGACTGGCTGAATGGATACAAAAACAAGACCTGCATATATGTTGTCTACAAGAGACCCACTTCAGACCTAGGGACACATACAGCCTGAAAGTTAGGAGACAGAAAAAGATATCCCATGCAAATGGTAATCAAAAGAAATCTAGAGTAGCAATTCTCATATCAGACAAAATAGACTTTAAAATAAAGACTATTACAAGAGACAAAGAAGGACACTACATAATGATCAAGGGATCAATCCAAGAAGATTGTCTCGATTACTGTAGCTTTGTAGTATAGTCTGAAGTCAGGGAGCCTGATTCCTCCAGCTCCGTTCTTCTTTCTCAAGATTGCTTTGGCTATTTGGGTCTTTTGTGTTTCCATACAAATTGCGGAATTTTTTGTTCTAGTTCTGTGAAAAGTGCCATTGGTACTTTGATAGGGATTGCATTGAATCTGTAGATTGCTCTGGGTAGTATAGTCCTTTTCACAATGTTGATTCTTCCAATCCAAGAACATGGTGTATCTCTCCATCTGTTTGTATCGTCTTCGCTTTCTTTCATCAGGGCCTTATAGTTTTCTGCACAGGGCTCTTTCATCTCCTTAGGTAGATTTATTCTTAGGTATTTTATTCTTTTTGTTGCAATGGTAAATGGGAGTGTTTTCTTGATTTCATTGTCAGATTTTTCAGCATTAGTGGAGGATTGCAAGAGATTCCTGTGCATTTTCTATCCTGCTACTTTACCAGATTCATTGATTAGCTCTAGTAGTTTTCTGGTAACGTCTTTAGGATTCTCTATGTATGGTATCATGTCATCTGCAAACAGTGATGGTTTTATTTCTTTTCCTATTTCAATTCTTGTTTTTTTTTTTGTCTCTGATTGCTCTGGCTAAAACTTCCAAAACTATGTTGAATAATAGTGGTGAGACTGGGCAACTGTCTTTTTCCTGATCTTAGTGGAAATGGTTTCAGTTTTTCACCATTGAGAATGATGTTGGCTGTGGATTTGCCATATATGGCCTTTATTATATTGAGGTAAGTTCTCTCTATGCCTACTTTCTGGACAGTTTTTATCATAAATGGGTGTTGAATTTGTCAAAAACTTTTTCTGCATCTATTGGGATTCTCATATGGTTTCTCTCCTTCAGTTTGTTAATATGGTGTATCACATGGATTGATTTGTGTATATTGAAGAATCCTTGCATCCCTGGGATAAATCCCACTTGATCATGGTGTATGATCCTTTTAATGTGCTGTTGGATTCTGTTTGCTAGTATTTTGTTGAGGATTTTTGCATCTATGTTCATCAGTGATATTGGCCTGTAGTTTTCTTTTTTTGTGACATCTTTGGTTTTGGTATCAGGGTGATGGTGGCCTTGTAGAATGAGTGTGGGAGTGTTCCTCCCTCTGCTATATTTTGGAAGAGTTTGAGAAGGATAGCTGTTAGCTCTTCTCTAAATGTTTGATAGAATTCACCAGTGAAGCCATCTGGTTCCAAGCTTTTTTTTTTTTAAGATTTTTAAAATATTTTATTTATTATTAGTAATTTTTGGCTGCATTGGGTATTTGTTGCTGTTTGCAGGCTTTCTCTAGTTGCGGCGAGCAGGGGCTCCTCTTCATTGTGGTGCACGAGCTTTTCATTGCAGTGGCTCCTCATTGCAGAGCACAGGCTCTAGGCACGTGGGCTTCACTAGTTGTGGCACGTGGGCTCAGTAGTTGTGGCTCGTGGGCTCTAGAGCGCAGGCTCAGTAGTTGTGGTGCAGGGGCTTGGTTGTTCCATGGCCTGTGGGATCCTCCTGGACCAGGGCTCGAACCCGTGTCCCGGGCATTGACAGGCAGATTCTTAACCACTGTGCCACCAGGGAAGCCCTGGTCCTGAGCTTTTGTTTGTTGGAAGATTTTTTTTTAAATTTTTTAAAAAATTCTTTTCTTTTTCTTTTTTTAAACCCCACATTTGTTTAGTTATTTATTTTTTTGGCTGTGTTGGGTCTTCGTTTTTGTGCAAGGGCTTTCTCTAGTTGTGGCAAGCGGGGGCCACTCTTCATCACGGTGTGCGGGCCTTTCACTATCGCGGCCTCTCTTGTTGCGGAGCACAGGCTCCAGATGCGCAGGCTCAGTAGTTGTGGCTCATGGGCCCAGTTGCTCCGTGGCATGTGAGATCTTCCCAGACAAGGGCTCGAACCCGTGTCCCCTGCATTAGCAGGCAGATTCTCAACCACTGCGCCACCAGGGAAGGCCCATTTGTTGGAAGATTTTTAATCACAGTTTCAATTTCAGTGCTTGTGACTGGTCTGTTTATATTTTCTATTTCTTCCTGGTTCAAGTCTCAGAAGGCTGTGCTTTTCTAAGAATTTTTCCATTTCTTCCAGGTTGTCCATTTTATTGGCATATAGTTGCTTGTAGTAGTCCCTTATGGTGCTTTGTATTTCTGCGGTGTCCACTGTAACTTCTCCTTTTTCATTTCTAATTTTATTGATTTGAGTCCTCTCCCTCTTTTTCTTGGTGAGTCTAATGGTTTATCAATTTTGTTTATCTCCTCAAAGAACCAGCTTTTAGTTTTGATCTTTGCTGTTGTTTTACTGTTTCTATTTCATTTATTTCTGCTCTGATCTTTATGATTTCTTTCCTTCTGCTAACTTTGGGTTTTGTTTGTTCTTCTTTCTCTAGCTCCTTTAGTTGTAAGGTTAGATTGTTTATTTGAGATTTTTCTTGTTTTTGAGGTAGGCTTGTAGAGCTATAAACTTCCCTCTTAGAACTGCTTTTGCTGCATCCCATAGGTTTTGGATCGTTGTGTTTTCATTGTCATTTGTCTATAGGTATTTTTTGATTTCCTCTTTGATTTCTTCAGTGATCTCTTGGTTATTAAGTAGTGTATTGTTTAGCTTCCATGTGTTTGTATTTACAGATCTTTTCCTGTAATTGATATCTAGTCTGATAGCATTGTGGTCAGAAAAGATACTTGATACAATTTGAATATTCTTAAATTTACCAAGGCTTAATTGTGACCCAAGATATGATCTATCCTGGAGAATATTCAATGAGCCCTTGAGAAGAAAGTGTATTCTGTTCTTTTGGATGGAATTTCCTATAAATATCAATTAAGTCCATCTTCTTTAATGTATCATTTAAAGCTTGTGTTTCCTTGTTTATTTTCATTTTGGATGACCTGTTTATTGGTGAAAGTGGGGTGTGAAGTACCCTACTATGATTGTGTTACTGTCTATTACCCCTTTTATGGCTGTTAGCATTTGCCTTATGTATTGAGGTGCTCCTATGTTGGGTGCATAAATATTTACAATTGTTGTATCTTCTTCTTAGATTGATCCTTCAATCATTATGTAGTGTCCTTCTTTGTTTCTTGTAACTGTCTTTATTTTCAAGCCTATTTTGTCTGACATAAGAATTGCTATTCCAACTTTCTTTTGATATCCATTTGCATGGAATATCTTTTTCCATCCCCTCACTTTCCGTCTGTATGTTTTCCTAAGTCTGAAGTGGGTCTCTTGTAGACAGCATATGTACGGGTCTTGTTTTCGTATCCATTCAGCCAGTCTGTGTCTTTTGGCTGTAGAATTTAATCCATTTATATTTAAGATAATTATCAATATGTGTGTTCCTATTACCATTTTCTTAATTGTTTTGGGTTTGTTCTTGTAGGTCTTTCCCTTTCTTGTGTTTCTTGCCTAGAGAAGTTCTTTTAGCATCTCTTGTAAAGATGGTCTGGTGGTGATGAATTCTCTTAGTTTTTGCTTGTCTGTAAAGGTTTTAATTTCTCTATCTAATCTGAATGAGATCCTTGCTGGGTAGAGTAATCTGGGTTGTAGGTTTTTCCTTTCATCACTTTAAATATGTCCTGCCGCTCTCTTCTGGCTTGCAGTGTGTCTGCTGAAAAATCAGCCGTTAACCTTATGGGGATTCCCTTGTATGTTATTTTTTGCTTTTCCCTTGCTGCTTTCAATATTTTTTGTGTTTTTTCTTTCTTTGCAGTACGCGGGCCTCTCACTGTTATGGCCTCTCCCATTGTGCAGCACAGGCTCCAGACACGCAGGCTCAGTGGCCATGGCTCATGGGCCCAGCCGCTCTGCGGCATGTGGGATCCTTCCGGACCAGGTCACGAACCCGCAGCCCCTGCATTGGCAGGCGGACTCTCAACCACTGCGCCACCAGGGAAGCCCTGTGTTTAATTTTTGATAGTTTGCTTAATATGTGGCTTGGTGTCATTCTCCTTGGATTTATCCTGTATGGGATTCTCTGTGCTTCCTGGACTTGATTGACTATTTCCTTTCCCATATTAGGGCAGTTTTCCATGATAATATCTTCACGTTTTCTCAATCCCTTTATTTTTCTCTTCTTCTGGGACCCCTATAATTTGAATCTTGGTGCGTTTAGTGTTGTTCCAGAAGTCTCTGAGACTGTCAATTCTTTTCATTCTTTTTTCTTTATTCTGCTCTGTGGTAATTATTTCCACTAGTTTATCTTCCAGGTCACTTACTTGTTCTTCTGCCTCAGTTATTCTTCTATTGATTCCTTCTAGAGAATTTTTAGTATTGTTTTAGTTTAGTTTAGTGTTTAGTCATTTATTGTGTTGTTCATCATTGTTTGCTCTTTTAGTTCTTCTAGGTCCTTATTAAATGTTTCTTATATTTTCCCCATTCTATTTCCAAGATTTTGGATCATCTTTACTACCATTACTCTGAATTTTTTTTCAGGTAAATTTCCTATTTCCTCTTCAGTTATTTGGTCTGGTGGGTTTTTACCTTGTTCCTTCATCTGCTGCGTATTTCTCTGTCTTCTCATTTGTCTTAACTTACTGTGTTTGGGGTCTCCTATTTGCAGGCTGCAGGTTTGTAGTTCCCGTTGTTTTTGGTGTCTGCCCCCAGTGGGTAAGATTGGTTCAGTGGGTTGTGTAGGCTTTCTGGTGGAGGAGATTGTTACCTGTGTTTTGGTGGATGAGGCCGGATCTTGTCTTTCTGGTGGGCAGGACTGTGTCTGGTGGTGTGTTTTGGGGTGTCTGCAAACATTATTTTAGGCAGCCTCTCTGCTAATGGGCAGGGTTGTATTCCTGTCTTGCTAGTTGTTTGGCATGGGGTGTCCAACACTGGAGCTTGCTGGTTGTTGAGTGGAGCTGGGTCTTAGCATTGAGACGGAGATCTCTGGGAGAGCTCTTGCCAATTGATATTACGTGGGCTGGGAGATCTCTGGTTGTCTGATGTCCTGAACTCAGCTCTCCCACCTCAGAGGCTCAGGCCTGACAGCCAGCTGGAGCATCAAGACCCTGTCAGCCACACAGCTCAGAAGAAAAGGGAGAAAAAAGAAAGAAAGAAAGAAAAAAATAATACAGTTATTAAAACAAAAAAGTAAAAAAATATTATTAAGATAACATGAAAAGAAGAGAGCAACCGAACCAATAAACAAGTCTACCAGTGATAACAAGTGCTAAAAACTAAACTAAGATAAACTTAAAAATCAGAAACTGGTCAGTTGCCTACAGCAATCCCCAAGTGTACAGTTGCTCCCAGAGTCCACCGCCTCAATTTTAGGGTGATTCATTGTCTATTCAGGTATTCCAGAGATGTAGGTACATCAAGTTGATTGTGGAGATTTAATCCGCTGCTCCTGAGGCTGTTGGGAGAAATTTCCCTTTCTCTTCTTTGCTTGCACAGTTCCTGGTGTTCACCTTTGGATTTGGCCCCACCTCTGCATGTAGGTTGCCCTCTGGCATCTGTTCTTTTCCCAGACAGGAGGTGGTTAAAGGAGCAGCTGATTAGGGGGCTCTGGCCCACTTAGGCCAGGGGGAGGGAGAGTTACAGAATGTGGGGCAAGCTTGTGGCGGCAGAGGCCAGCATGACGTTGCAACAGTTTGAGGCGCACCATGTGTTCTCCTGGGGAAGTTTTCCCTGGATCACAGGACCCTGGCAGTGGCTGGCTGCAGAGGCTCCTGGGAGGGGAGGTGTGGATAGTGACCTGGGCTTGCACACAGGATTCTTGGTGCCTGCAGCAGCAGCATTAGTGTTTCATGCCCGTCTCTGGTGTCTGCGCTGATAGCCGCGGCTTGCACCCGTCTCTGGAGCTTCTTTAGGCCGGCCTCTGAATCTCCTCTCCTCACGCACCCCAAAACAATGGTCTCTTGCCTCTTAGTCAGGTCCAGACTTTTTCCTGGACTCCCTCCCGGCTAGCTGTGGCGCACTAGCCCCCTTCAGGCTGTGTTCACGCAGCCAACCCTACTCCTCTCCCTGGGATCTGACCTCTGAAGCCCAAGCCTCAGCTCCCAGCCCCCACCTGCCTTGGCGGGGAGCATAGAAGCCTCTCAGGCTAGTGAGTGCTGGTCAGCACCGATCGTCTGTGTGTGAATCTCTCCACTTTTCTCTCTGCATCCCTGTTGTTGCACTCTCCTCTGTGGCTCCGGAGCTTCCCACCCCACCCCTGCCAGTGAATAGGCTTCCTAATGTGTGGAAACTTTTCCTTCTTCACAGCTCCTTGCCTGAGGTGCACGTCCCATTCCCTATTCTTTTGTCTGTGTTTTTTCTTTTACCCTACCCAGGTACATGGGGAGTTTCTTGCTTTTTGGGAAGTGTGAGGTCTTCTGCTAGTGTTCAGTAGATGTTCTGCTGGAGTTGTTCCACATGTAGATGTATTTTTGACGTACTAGTGGGGAGGAAGGAGACCTCCATGTCTTACTCCTCCGCCATCTTGAAGGTCCTCCCACTGAATGTTTTTTATACATGTCTTTTGTAAGGAGAAAAAAAGGATATGAAGGTGGTTGAATGCGTTTTTATAATGTGGCTCTAAATCTGTACATTTTAATGGATACTTTCATTAAAAATTAGTACTGGGCTTCCCTGGTGGTGCAGTGGTTGAGAGTCTGCCTGCCGATGCAGGGGACACGGGTTCGTGCCCCGGTCTGGGAAGATCCCACATGCCGCAGAGCCGCTGGGCCCGTGAGCCATGGCTGCTGAGCCTGCGCGTACGGAGCATGTGCTCCGCAACAGGAGAGGCCACAACAGTGAGAGGCCCGCGTAACACACACACACACACAAAAAAAAATTAGTACTGAAGAATGCAAATGAGTAAGTAACCCCCATGTGGGTCACTCTTTTAGAGGTGAAAATGTTTACTGAAAAGCAGAGCACGTCTGATATCACAGATATAGCAGCTTGAAACTTGCTTTCTTGTAGTTGGTCTACATTTCTGCCATTAAAACTAAGCTTTAAATGAACATTTGGGGGTTTCCCTGGTGGCGCAGTGGTTGATTGTCCGCCTGCCGATGCAGAGGACACGGGTTCGTGCCCCGGTCCAGGAAGATCCCACATGCTGTGGAGCGGCTGGGCCCGTGAGCCATGGCCACTGAGCCTGTGCGTCTGGAGCCTGTGCTCTGCAACAGGAGAGGCCACAACAGTGAGAGGCCCACGTACCGCAAGAAAAAAAAAAAAATAGATGAACATTTGGCCACTCAAATGAAGCCTGTTTCTTGCTGGTTGAGTGGTGAAGAGAAATAAAAAAGCATCAGACTTGGAGCACAAATGAATATCCTAGATCCGTAATGGCAGAGTTGCCTGGCCTGCCAGGATCACCAAACTATCTCTTGACTTATTTGTGAGAGACAGAGAGAATAATATAGTTTTCTCCCAAGCTTCAGAAATCACACAATATCTTTGAATAGTCTCTGCAATTCATTCAATTATAGATATGTGCTATGTTTTAGCTGTCTTGGCTAACACTGGTGATCAGAAGATTGACCTGGAGTACTTGTTAGAATTCAAGTTCCCAGATTCCTCTTCTAGAGTTTTGGATTCTTTAGGATAAAGAGAAGCCCAACTCTCTGCACTTTTAATAAACACCCAAGTAATGGATTATTTGTTCACCTTTGAAACTATTTCTTTAATTACAGTTGCCAGAAGTATTCATGTCTTTTAATCCACTAACCAACGAACCAAAGAAAGAGTATTTTAATAAAGATAATACTATTTAACATTTTATTGATTGAAATATTCATGATTACAAATTACATTAGGTTTTGTATTATTGCACACACAATTAAGATGGGTTTTCAACTGTCACTGAATAACTGAAGACAAAATAGAAATCTTTCATTGGCAGGTTCTTAGAGTTGGAAAAATTCTTCAACGATCTATATTCCATCTTTTGTAGTATTGAAGGCTTTGTCTGATCATCTAGGAATTTAAAGCCCTGATGGAGAAGACTAATTGTAGAATCCATTTCACAAAAGAATTGCTATAAAAGCCATAGGAATGTGTGGCTGAGGCAGAGTCAGCAACAACCCCAATGACTAAAATCAAAATTTCCACTATCTTCCCTGTAAAGAAAGAAAAAGCAAAAAAGAAAAATTATGCTTAAAAAAGTATTTAAAATTGCCTGAGCACTGCACTAAGCGCTTCTCCATGAGGAGAATCTGAATATAAGAGTTTTAGGAGAGCTGTGCTCCCCTTCCTCAAACAGGTAGCTGGGCCCCTCCTTACCCCCCTACCCTACACAGGTCCTCCCAACCACCTGGGGCTACTTGACTCTTCCTACATGCTCAGTCCTGACTCAGCCTTGGAACCCACTGAGGAGAGACCTCAGAGAGGAGGATTAGAGATTGTTTTCATGATTCTCTAGAAGGAGAAGCCCATTTGGGGATTAAATGAGAGGAAACACCAGTGAGAGGAAATGAAGTGGGAAGTAGGAAGGCTGGCTGAACCTTGAGACTGGGAACTCCCTCGGGGGAATGAGGCAGCAAGGGAGGTTAGGTGGAAGTGTCCTAGCATGCCCTGCTCTCTAAGGAAAGTTTGGAGTCTTGTCAAGGAGATCAGGGGGCAAAATGGACCACTGGAGGAGTTCCTTTCTAGCATAAATTGCCCATTGTGATGGATTTAAATTTCTGAAGTCAGTGGTTTTTCTTGCTCAGTTATGCTCCCTGTAGCTTGGAGCTACATCACAGAGGTTCTCATTCAGCCTCTGGAGTTAAGAATTACATTATATCGGTCAGCAGACTTCCATTAGTAAGTCACAGCAATTAAATCAAGTTAAAGTAATTGATTTATACAGTTGGGTAACATCCAACAGGGATGGATATACTTCGAGTTCAAATGAAAACTACTTTTAGGAATGAGACTTAAGGGAAAGGTACCAGTGTGTTTCTTTGGCTTTAACAGAGAAAGTACAGTTATTTTCCATCTATACTGTGACCTGGCTATCAGAAAAATGGAGGTTCCTATAATTTTGTGATTGTTTCTTCATTATTTTGGATGAGCCAATATTTAGTCTTGTGTTCTTACAGCTTTTCATTGCAGAAAACACATTTATTGGAGTACGTTCGGCCATTCGTTGCACAGATTGGGTCCATTTCTCTGGTGCAAAAATGTAACTGATCCACATACACGTTACATTCTGGCTGTTAAACAGACAACATAAAATTTTTCAGATAATAAACTTTTTGAATAAAATATTTTTTATTCCTAATACAAAATGGTATGCATCAAAATGGAATATATTCTATAGTCTATATTGAGGTTTAAAAATAGACATAAGTCATGCACAGAGACATAAAAATATATTGATATATTTTTGCAACCCCAATATTTTTTGTATTTTTTAAAAACATACAAATGGCTAAATGCATTTTAATAATTTAGCCACTCTGCCCCTACTTCACCTCATACATGGATCAGATTTTCACCATTATCTCATACCACAAAAAATTATAAAAGTGAATTTGTTATAATTCTTCTGTTTTCCTCAATAGTTTCACTAATAGATAATCTGATAGTTTCAGATTATCACCGTATATGTATGTGTTCATATATATGTTTGTATATGTGTAGTTAACCATATACGTGTATATATATAATTTGTGTAGTGATGGCAGTGTTGGTAATTTACATAAATAAACAATAGTGTGTGTATCCTTACATGATCTGCTTTTTAGGCATCTTTAAAAATGTTTGTTTAGATGTTTAGAAATACAGTTGATTTTCTTCACCTCTATGTAATATTCCAATCTGTGATTTTATGAAAATTATTTTATATTCCTGTAAGTGGAAAATTAGGTTTTTTTAAAATAAATATCTGTTTGAGTCCCTGCTTTCAATTTTATTTTATTTATTTTTTAAAATTTTCTTTATTTTTGGCTGCATTGGGTCTTCGTTGCTGTGTGCAGGCTTTCTCTAGCTGCAGCAAGCAGGGGCTACTCATTGCATTGGCTTCTCTTGTTGTGGTGCACAAGCTCTAGGTGCACAGGCTTCAGTAGTTGTGGCTCGTAGGCTCTAGAGCACAGGCTCAGTAGTTGTGGCACACGGGCTTAGCTGCTCCGCGGCACATGGGATCTTCCCGGACCAGGGCTTGAACCCGTGTTCCCTGCATTGACAGGTGGATTCTTAACCACTGCACCACCAGGGAAGCCCAAAATTAGTTGTTGTTGTTTTTTGTGGTACGCGGGCCTCTCACTGTTGTGGCCTCTCCCGTTGCAGAGCACAGGCTCCGGACGCACAGGCTCAGTGGCCATGGCTCACGGGCCCAGTCGCTCCACGGCACGTGAGATCTTCCTGGGCCGGGGCACGAACCCGTGTCCCCTGCATCAGCAGGTGGACTCTCAACCACTGTGCCACCAGGGAAGCCCCCTAAATTAGTTTTATTTAATCCTCTTCTTTTTCTAGGGTGAACAATTCCACTTTAAACTGTTTTTTGATGCCTGTATATAACAAGGTTTAGGCTCAATAATAAAACTGTGAATAATGGGATACTTTTACCTTGTCTGAAATGACGGATGGTTTTATATAGCTGGCAAGATTCTATTTCTTGAACTTAGTGTAAGAATGACACTTTATCTTACTTTTTGAAGGACTATTCTGTTATAGATATTTTTGATAAAATTTGCTGTTAAAACTTAAAATATAAAAAAAATTAAAAGTTTACCTTTTTCAATTCCCACATTAATCAGTATGAACTTACAGTTTCACGTGTCTCTCTTAAGGGTACAAAAGCAGTTTCTGCAACCATCACACAAAAGGTAAATTGAAAAGAAGAAGATGAACAGGGGAAAACAATGTCTCTGGTGGGAAGTACCCACATCTATGCAAATCACCTACTCAAACACAGCAAGTAATGAGGTGAGGCTTTTGTGGTAGTATCAAAATAATCATCTCACAAAATAACTTCAAATCTGGAAATAGAATTCTAAATTCATCTCACTCTGAAAAATAACTTTAAGTATGGCTTAATAATCACCAAACCCTGCTGTGGAGATACCACTTTTTTTCATTTTTATAAATAGAGACATCCTAGTCAGAGAAGACAATGCCTTGCTTAAGGCCACTTAATATGAAGAAGTTAATTACTACTTAGTATTCAACTCGAGTATCATGGATCTCTTTAATATCTCACAGCTACTTTACTCTGAAATTCATGGGCCATCTTGTGCTTTAAGAAAGATAAGTTTTCAGCAGAGGGATCAATTACTTCTCTCCTTACACAAAGCCTTGACTTTAGTGGACTCAGAGCTGGCAAACAACAAATAGGATTGTCAAGGATACCAGATCTAGAGGACTTTTTTACTGCCCACACTCTGCATTTAGCAACGATGAAATCTGACCTCCAAAAAGGGGGAAAAATCAGGTAAATATCTTTAATCATAAATAAACAAACAACTAAATTTTACTGCTCATTCTAACCCCCTCTGTCTCTACCTTTCTAAGGTGGGAAATGAGAAAAAGCAATCTACTGATGTAATTTTTAAATAGGTATTTGTAACATTTCATTTTGCCTGTTTAAGTATTACATACCCAACAGCAATCTCCTTCATTCCTAGATAATAGCAGTTGTTTCCTACATTTCCTAAAATATGTTAGTTGCTTCATCCAGGTCTGAAAATTTTACTCACCAAAATAAAGAGGAAATGCCAAGCCAATAATGAAAATAACTTTGATCCATGATGAGAAGAGAGACATGTTATCAAGTCTGTAGAATAAATGCATAGGAATGCTTATAACACATGGCACAGGGACAAATTGCCCATTTCCAAATGAAAGTTTCTTACAGCTAAGGGAACTGCCCCCCTCTCCTAGGTTTGTAATTATGCTGGGAATCTTCCCCCCAACCCACATGACACACATGTGAACAGAAGGCCTTGTAGAAGACTTGAGAGAAACACTAGGACAAGTTCTCTTTGCCCATTTAAGGAAGAGCGGCTTACTCTCCCAACCCTTGGCTCGGCCAAGGAGCCTGGCTGCATTTAAAGAAATATGCACTTTGGAATTTCAGTTTTTCCTCAGAAAACAGAAATAGTTATTTCAGGAAGGACTGACCTGCAGCAGTCCTCACAGCAATGTGACACACCAGGGCTACCTCCACAGCATCCCCACCTGACCTACCTGAAACAGAGAAGGCAGTGGAGAGTGAGGTCTGCAGCTCCAGGGACTGTGCCTGTTTTGATTCCCTTTCCTTCTCAACCACTTCCCCCAGCTGAAGAGTCTCCTTTATTGGACTGTTGGTGACCAGCCTGGTGGGGTAAAACAGATAGCCCCCAGCAGATAAGACCCTGAGGTTTTCTGTGTTCTTCCTCACGAAGATCTCACACAGATCATCTCTCAGCAGGGGTTTGGGACAATTTTATCTGATGAACACATGTATGAGGAAGGGGAGAAGGTGACAATTCTTTGAAACTCTAAGGTACAGAAGAGATGGGAAGCTTTCCGAGTTCCTGAGTTGAAAAGAAAGGATAATCAAAACAAGAAAGAAAAGAATGAGTTTGGGGAACTATAATTAGATACATACCTACACCCTTAGTATTTTGAAGGACAGTAGAAGTCCATTAGACTCAATGGGAGATTTGATTTTTATTAAACTTTTTATCTTGAGTTGAATGGAGATTCTCATCAAGCCATAAGCACTAATGCGGAGAGTTCTTGTGTTCCTTTTAATCAATTTCCCCCACTGAGAACATCTTGTAAAATTATGGTACAAATTCACAACCAAGAATGCTCAAAAAGACTGTCAGGGCAACCAGCTATGGAAACCTGAGGTAGAGGACAGAATGTGAATATTAAGAAGAGAAAGAAGGCTTGGGAATGAAATTGAGACCACAGGGGACAATGCCCTCAACTATATGATGAATAATTTGATCTTTACCTCAAAGTAAAGTGGGAAACTGTGCAGGGTTGGAAGTAGTAGGAAGGGGTATATAATATGAGCTATTTAATTAATCTGCTTCACAGTCTGACTCTGTGGGAAGAACTCTGGCAAATGAAAGTCCTGAGTTCAAATGCCATCTACCACTGAGTAACCTTGAGACAATATTCAGACTTTCTAATCCACTATTTCCTAATTTTAAATGTGGGAATAATTTCTGTCTCAATGATTTGCCATAAACATTAGGGATAAAATATTAAAACAGGATGCACTTAAAGTTGTGCTAGATTACATTTGTCACCCTAACCGAACCTTTTTTTTTTTTTTTTTTTCAGTGAAGAAAGCCAAGATTGAGAAAAGAACCTTTGAGTCTAGCACTGTTCCATGCCAATTTAATGGGAGGATACAAAATCTGGTAAGTGCTAAAATTTTTCCTTTATTATAGGAAGTTATTATCATGCTTTCGCTAGATTTTGAATTATTTACATAGATACCATCAGAGACATCTGTGCAGATAATCCTTCTGGCACACAACCTTGGAGGGTAAAATTAAACTGAAGTTTAGAGTTGAAGTGATTGTACAGTCCTTGAATCCCACAACACTGGATTTTTTCTCTTATGTGCATCCATTAGCAGAGATTAAGAGCAGGAGACACTGCCTATGAGATACAACAGGCCATGAGGTTTCTAAATTAACCATGAAAGGGAATGTTAGATGTGTGGGTTATTTGATGCATATTTTTTCTGAAAATGTTTAATGTGCATAAATACATTTATACTGTAAAGTTACAGATATTTAATATACAACTATACTAAAATCACATAGAAATATATGCATATGTGTATATATGCAGATATATGCATGTGTATATATGTCTATATATGTATGTCTATAATTCTATATATTCACAAATATACTAACATTTACATGTAATAACACATATATATGTAATAACATTAATATAGACACACACATATATATATACACACACAGAGCATATAGATATACATAGATATCTATATATGTAAGTTATCTAAGTGAGCCCTAAATGTCATCACAAGTATCCTCATAAAAGGGAGACTGAAGAAGATTTGATGCAGACACACAAAGAAGGCCAAATGAAGATGGAGTTAAGAGAGATCTGAAGATGCTGGCCCTAAAGATGACTGATGATAAATAGATAGATAAAAATAGAGACAGAAGAATAAAATCAAGACATTTCTCTGTAACTCAGTTTTTCATTTAACAATCAATGGTATATCTTCATATAAGCATATACAAATACACAATTCCTTTTAAGTTATTCCTGCTACCAGTGTTGTAATGAACATGGTGTGCAGGTCACTACATGCTCATTCAATTAGTTCTATATTTTTAGTAGTTGCATTTTTGAGTCACATAATATGTGCAGTTTAAATTTTAAAGATAAGACCAGTTTACTTCCTGAAAGCCTTATATCATCTTACTATGAAAAAGACAGATTACAAGTATGGTTGGTTCTCTGTATCTCACCAAATGAGTGTCATCTGAAATATTCATGTTTTCACACTCACAGTTAAATATATACAAAAATATAAAATGTATATATTTGGATGATTTTGTTCAGTGACAAAATTTCTCCAACTGGGAATAAGCTGAAATTGTTTATTAAATAAGTTAATGAAGTCATAATTTCTATTTTTTTACTTTTAAGAATTTTCATCTACAAACATGGTTTAACTTCCAAATTATTTAAGTGCTGAATATGTGAAGAAAATATGCCTCTCTAATTAACACAATTCATAGTTATGTTCTGTAAATGAGAAATTTGGAAATCTTTGGAGAAACTTCCTGTTATATATACATATACAAATGGAACAGCTTATTTGAAGTGGTGATGGGTGAACTTTGGCTACCCGGCCTCTTTTGTCTATTTAGAGTTAACTCTAGCTGGAGAACGCTGAACTACATGTCAATGTTTCCTCTCTAATATTCCAAAGTTTATGGTGCTTAGGAGATCCTGTTAGATGATCCCTGAGCACAAGATAATGCAGTCTGTTTTACACTGTCACAAGGTTCCCCTGCCCCAAATATATATTCCATTTTTACTGAGTATGACATAACAGGCATACCTTGGAGATACGGAAGGGTTTGGTTCCAGACTGCTGAAACAAAGTGAATATTGCAATGAAATAAGTAACACAAATTTTTTCGTTTCCCAATGCAAATTAAAATTAGGTTTACACTATACATATGTAGCCTATTAAGTGTGCATAGCACTGTGTCTTAGAAACAATGTGCATGCCTTAATTTAAAAATACTTTATTGCCAAAATATGCTAACCATTATCTGACAACACAGGGTTGCCACAAACCTTCAATTTTCAAAAAACACAGTATCTGAAAAGTACAATAAAGGAAAGCATGACAAAAGACTAATGAACATAGATGAAACAGTCCCCAACAAAATATTAGCAAACCTAATTCAACAGTATGTTAAAAGGATCATACAACATGATCCAGTGAGATTCATCCCAGGGATACAAGGATGGTTCAATTTCCAGAAATCAAACAATATGATACACCACACTAACAAACTGAAGAATAAACGTTATAATGATTATCTCAATAGATGCAGAAAAAGCTTTTGACAAAATTCAACATCCATTTGTGATAAAAAAGTGAGTATAGACAGAACACACCTCAACATAGTAAATGCTATCTATGACAAGCCCACAGCTAACATTATACTCAATGGTGAAAAGTCAAAAGCATTTCCTACAAGATCAGGAAAAAGACAAAGATGCCCACTCTTGCCACTTTTATTCAACATAGTATTGGAAGTCTAGCTGCAGCCATCAGAAAAGAAAAAGAAATAAAAGGAATCAAAATTGGAAAGGAAGAAGTAAAACTGTCACTGACTGTAGATGACATGATACTATACACAGAAAATCTTAAAAGATGCCACCAAAAAAACTACTAAAGCTCAGCAATGAATTCAGCAAAGTTGGAAAATACAAAATTAATATACAGAAATCTCTTGCATTTCTATATACTAACAATGAACTATTAGAAAAGAAAGTTAAGAAATGAACACCATTAAGAAACTAAGAAAACAATTGCATCAAAAAAATAAAATACCTAGGAATAAAAAGACCTGCACCCATAAAATATAAGACACTGGATGAAAGAAGTTGACAATGACACAAACAGATGGAAAGCTTTGCTGTGATGGAAAGATTTACCATGTTCATGGATTTGAAGAATTAACGTTATTAAAATGATCATAGTACCCAAGACAATGTACAGATTCAGTGCCAAAACACCAAAGGCATTTTTCACAGAACTAGAACAAACAGTCCTAGAATTTGTATGGAAACACAAAAGACCCTGAATAGCCAAAACAATCTTGAGAAAGAAGAACAAAGCTGGAGGCATCACACGCCCTGATTTCAAACTATACTACAAAGCACCATGATCAAAACAGTATGGTACTGGCATGAAAACTGACACATAGATCAGTGGAGCAAAATAAGACCCCAAAAATGAACCCATACTTATATGGGCAATTTATCTACAACAAAGGAGGCAAGAATATACAATGCAGAAAAGACAGCCTCTTCCATAAATGATGTTAGGAAAATTGGACAACTACACACATAAGGATCAAACTGGACTCTTCTCTCACACCAGGCACAAAAATAAATTCAAAATGGATTAAAGATTTAAATGTTAAGACCTAAAACCATAAAACTTTTTGAAGAAAACATAAGCAGTACACTCTTTGACATAAGTCTTAGCAATTTTGTTTTTGGATATGTCTCCTCAGGCAAGGAAGACAAAAGCAAAAACACCCAAATGGGACTACATCAAACTAAAAAGCTTTTGGACAGTGAAGGAAACTATCAACAAATCTAAAAGGCTGCCTACTGAATGTGGGAAGATATGTGCAAACTTATTTCTCACAAGGGATTAATATCCAAAATATACAAAAAACTCATATAACCCAGTATGAGAAAAACAAACAACCCAATTAAAAATTGGGCAGAGGACCTGAACAGACATGTTTCCAAAGAAGACCTACAGATGGCCAACAGGCACATGAAAAGATGCTCAACATCACTAATCATCAGGGAAATGCAAATCAAAACCAAAATGATATATCACCTCATATCTGTCAGAATGGCTACTATCAGAAAGACAACAAATAACAAATGTTGGCAAGGATGTGGACAAAGGGGGACCCTCATGCACTGTTGGTGAGAATGTAAATTGGTGACGTCTCAATGGAAAACAGTATGGAGATTCCTCAAAAATTAAAAAAAAGAACTACCATATGATCCAGCAATTCTACTCCTGGGTATTTATGCAAAAAAAAAAAAAAAAAAAAAAAAAAAAAAAAAAAAAACTAAGTTGAAAAAAAAAAAATCCCCCCTATTTT